>NC_045622.1:19540530-19843560 GCF_009829155.1 Mustela erminea
ACAGATCATGAGGAAGAAGTTCAAAATGACCATGTTTTTGGATTTTTGGAAACTAGGCGAATGGTATTCTCATTAAAAAAAAAAAATGAGCAGATAGGCTTTTGTATATCTTCACTGGAGAAGTGTCTGTTCATATCTTCTGCCCATTTTTTGATATGATTGTCTGATTTGTGTGTGTTGTGTTTGAGGAGTTCTTTATAGATCCTGGATATCAACTTTTTGTCTGTACTGCCATTAGCAAATATCTTCTCCCATTCCGTGGTTTGCCTCTTCGTTTTCTTGACTGTTTCCTTTGCTGTGCAGAAGCTTTTGATTTTGATGAAGTCCCAAAAGTTCATTTTCACTTTTGTTTCCTTTGCCTTTGGAGACATATACTGAAAGAAGTTGCTGTGGCTGATATCAAAGAGGTTACTGCCTATATTCTCCTCTAGGAATCTGATGGATTCCTGTCTCACGTTGAGGTCTTTTATCCATTTGAGTTTATCTTTGTGTACAGTGTAAGAGAGTGGTTGTTTCATTCTTCTACATATAGCTGTCCAGTTTTCCCAGCACCATTTATTGAAGAGACTGTCTTTTTTCTACTGTGTATTTTTTTCCTGCTTTGTCGAAGATTATTTGACCATAGAGTTGAGGGTCCATATCTGGGCTCTCTACTCTGTTCCACTGGTCTATGTGTCTGTTTTTATGCCAGTACCATGCTGTCTTGGTGATCACAGCTTTGTAGTAAAGCTTGAAATCAGGTAACGTGATGCCCCCAGTTTTATTTTTGTTTTTCAACATTTCCTTAGCGTTTTGGGTTCTCTTCTGATTCCATACAAATTTTTGGATTATTTGCTCCAGCTCATTGAAAAATACCAGTGGAATTTTTATTGGAATGTCATTAAAAGTATAGGTTGCTTTAGGCAGTACAGACATTTTAACAATGTTTATTCTTCCAATCCAAGAGCATGGAATGTTCTTCCATCTTTTTGTGTCTTCTTCAATTTCTTTCATGAGTGTTCTGTAGTTCCTCGAGTACAGATCCTTTACCTCTCTGGTTAGGTTTATTCCCAGGTATCTTATGGTTCTTGGTGCTATAGTAAATGGAATAGATTCTCTAATTTCCCTTTCTGTATTTTCATTGTTAGTGTATAAGAAAGCCACTGATTTCTGTACATTGACTTTGTATCCTGCCACGTTGCTGAATTGTTGTATGAATTCTAGTAGTTTGGAGGTAGAGTCCTTTGGGTTTTCCATATAAAGAATCATGTCATCTGTGAAGAGAGAGAGTTTGACTTCTTCATTGCCAATTTGGATACCTTTTATTTTTCTTGGTTGTCTGATTGCTGTTGCTAGGACTTCTAATACTATGTTGAACAAGAGTGGTGAAAGTGGGCATCCTTGTCGTGTTCCTGATCTCAACGGGAAGGCTGCAAGCTTTTTCCCATTGAGGATGATATTTGCTGTGGGTCTTTCATAGATAGATTTGATGAAGTTCAGGAATGTTCCCTCTATCCCTATACTTTGAAGCGTTTTAATCAGGAACAGATGCTGGATTTTGTCAAATGCTTTTTCTGCATCAATTGAGAGGACCATGTGGTTCTTCTCTCTTCTCTTATTTTTTTTTTAATTTATCATATTTTTTTTTTTTATTTCCAGCATAACAGTATTCATTATTTTTGCACCACACCCCGTGCTCCATGCAATCCGTGCCCTCTATAATACCCACCACCTGGTACCCCAACCTCCCACCCCCCGTCCCTTCAAAACCCTCAGATTGTTTTTCAGAGTCCATAGTCTCTCATGATTCACCTCCCCTTCCAATTTCCCAAAACTCCCTTCTCCACTCTAAGTCCCCATGTCCTCCATGCTATTTGTTATGCTCCACATATAAGTGAAACCATATGATAATTAACACTCTCTGCTTGACTTATTTCACTCAGCATAATCTCTTCCAGTCCCGTCCATGTTGCTACAAAAGTTGGGTATTCATCCTTTCTGAAGGAGGCATAATACTCTATCCCCAGGGGTACAGGTCTGTGAATCACCAGGTTTACACACTTCACAGCACTCACCAAAGCACATACCCTCCCCAATGTCCATAATCCCACCCCCTTCTCCCAAACCCCCTCCCCCCAGCAACCCTCAGTTTGTTTTGTGAGATTAAAAGTCACTTATGGTTTGTCTCCCTCCCAATCCCATCTTGTTTCATTTATTCTTCTCCTACCCACTTAAGCCCCCATGTTGCATCACCACTTCCTCATATCAAGGAGATCATATGATAGTTGTCTTTCTCTGCTTGACTTATTTCGCTAAGCATGATACGCTCTAGTTCCATCCATGTTGTCGCAAATGGCAAGATTTCATTTCTTTTGATGGCTGTATAGTATTCCATTGTGTATATATACCACATCTTCTTGATCCATTCATCTGTTGATGGACATCTAGGTTCTTTCCATAGTTTGGCTATTGTGGACATTGCTGCTATAAACATTCGGGTGCATGTGCCCCTTTGGATCACTACGTTTGTATCCTTAGGGTAAATACCCAATAGTGCAATTGCTGGGTCATAGGGCAGTTCTATTTTCAACATTTTGAGGAACCTCCATGCTGTTTTCCAGAGTGGCTGCACCAGCTTGCATTCCCACCAACAGTGTAGGAGGGTTCCCCTTTCTCCGCATCCTCGCCAGCATCTGTCATTTCCTGACTTGTTGATTTTAGCCATTCTGACTGGTGTGAGGTGATATCTCATTGTGGTTTTGATTTGTATTTCCCTGATGCCGAGTGATATGGAGCACTTTTTCATGTGTCTGTTGGCCATCTGGATGTCTTCTTTGCAGAAATGTCTGTTCATGTCTTCTGCCCATTTCTTGATTGGATTATTTGTTCTTTGGGTGTTGAGTTTGCTAAGTTCTTTATAGATTCTGGACACTAGTCCTTTATCTGATATGTCGTTTGCAAATATCTTCTCCCATTCTGTCAGTTGTCTTTTGATTTTGTTAACGGTTTCCTTTGCTGTGCAAAAGCTTTTGATCTTGATGAAATCCCAATAGTTCATTTTTGCCCTTGCTTCCCTTGCCTTTGGCGTTGTTCCTAGGAAGATGTTGCTGCGGCTGAGGTCGAAGAGGTTGCTGCCTGTGTTCTCCTCAAGGATTTTGATCGATTGCTTTCGCACATTGAGGTCCTTTATCCATTTTGAGTCTATTTTTGTGTGTGGTGTAAGGAAATGGTCCAATTTCATTTTTCTGCATGTGGCTGTCCAATTTTCCCAGCACCATTTATTGAAGAGGCTGTCTTTTTGCCATTGGACATTCTTTCCTGCTTTGTCGAAGATTAGTTGACTGTAGAGCTGAGGGTCTATTTCTGGGCTCTCTATTCTGTTCCATTGATCTATGTGTCTGTTTTTGTGCCAGTACCATGCTGTCTTGATGATGACAGCTTTGTAATAGAGCTTGAAGTCCGGAATTGTGATGCCACCAACGTTGGCTTTCTTTTTCAATATCCCTTTGGCTATTCGAGGTCTTTTCTGGTTCCATATAAATTTTAGAATTATTTGTTCCATTTCTTTGAAAAAGATGGATGGTACTTTGATAGGAATTGCATTAAATGTGTAGATTGCTTTAGGTAGCATAGACATTTTCACAATATTTATTCTTCCAATCCAGGAGCATGGAACATTTTTCCATTTCTTTGTGTCTTCCTCAATTTCTTTCATGAGTACTTCATAGTTTTCTGAGTATAGATTCTGTGCCTCTTTGGTTAGGTTTATTCCTAGGTATCTTATGGTTTTGGGTGCAATTGTGAATGGGATTGACTCCTTAATTTCTCTTTCTTCTGTCTTGCTGTTGGTGTAGAGAAATGCAACTGATTTCTGTGCATTGATTTTATATCCTGACACTTTACTGAATTCCTGTATAAGTTCTAGCAGTTTTGGAGTGGAGTCTTTTGGGTTTTCCACATATAGTATCATATCATCTGCAAAGAGTGATAATTTGACTTCTTCTTTGCCGATTTGGATGCCTTTAATTTCCTTTTGTTGTCTGATTGCTGAGGCTAGGACCTCTAGTACTATGTTGAATAGCAGTGGTGATAATGGACATCCCTGCCGTGTTCTTGACCTTAGCGGAAAAGCTTTCAGTTTTTCTCCATTGAGAACGATATTTGCGGTGGGTTTTTCATAGATGGCTTTGATGATATTGAGGTATGTGCCCTCTATCCCTACACTTTGAAGAGTTTTGATCAGGAAGGGATGCTGTACTTTGTCAAATGCTTTTTCAGCATCTATTGAGAGTATCATATGGTTCTTGTTCTTTCTTTTATTGATGTGTTGTATCACATTGACTGATTTGCGGATGTTGAACCAACCTTGCAGCCCTGGAATAAATCCCACTTGGTCGTGGTGAATAATCTTTTTAATGTACTGTTGAATCCTATTGGCTAGTATTTTGTTGAGTATTTTCGCATCTGTGTTCATCAAGGATATCGGTCTATAGCTCTCTTTTTTGGTGGGATCCTTGTCTGGTTTTAGGATCAAGGTGATGCTGGCCTCATAAAATGAGTTTGGAAGTTTTCCTTCCATTTCTATTTTTTGGAACAGTTTCAGGAGAATAGGAATTAGTTCTTCTTTAAATGTTTGGTAGAATTCCCCCGGGAAGCCGTCTGGCCCTGGGCTTTTGTTTGTTTGGAGATTTTTAATGACTGTTTCAATCTCCTTACTGGTTATGGGTCTGTTCAGGCTTTCTATTTCTTCCTGGTTCAGTTGTGGTAGTTTATATCTTTCTAGGAATGCATCCATTTCTTCCAGATTGTCAAATTTATTGGCATAGAGTTGCTCATAGTATGTTCTTATAATAGTTTGTATTTCTTTGGTGTTAGTTGTGATCTCTCCTCTTTCATTCATGATTTTATTTATTTGGGTCCTTTCTCTTTTCTTTTTGATGAGTCGGGCCAGGGGTTTATCAATTTTATTAATTCTTTCAAAGAACCAGCTCCTAGTTTCGTTGATTTGTTCTATTGTTTTTTTGGTTTCTATTTCATTGATTTCTGCTCTGATCTTTATGATTTCTCTTCTCCTGCTGGGCTTAGGGTTTCTTTCTTGTTCTTTCTCCAGCTTCTTTAGGTGTAGGGTTAGGTTGTGTACCTGAGACCTTTCTTGTTTCTTGAGAAAGGCTTGTACCGCTATATATTTTCCTCTCAGGACTGCCTTTGTTGTGTCCCACAGATTTTGAACCGTTGTATTTTCATTATCATTTGTTTCCATGATTTTCTTCAATTCTTCTTTAATTTCCCGGTTGACCCATTCATTCTTTAGAAGGATGCTGTTTAGTCTCCATGTATTTGGGTTCTTTCCAAACTTCCTTTTGTGGTTGAGTTCTAGCTTTAGAGCATTGTGGTCTGAAAATATGCAGGGAATGATCCCAATCTTTTGATACCGGTTGAGTCCTGATTTAAGACCGAGGATGTGATCTATTCTGGAGAATGTTCCATGTGCACTAGAGAAGAATGTGTATTCTGTTGCTTTGGGATGAAATATTCTGAATATATCTGTGATGTCCATCTGGTCCAGTGTGTCGTTTAAGGCCTTTATTTCCTTGCTGATCTTTTGCTTGGATGATCTGTCCATTTCAGTGAGGGGAGTGTTAAAGTCCCCTACTATTATTGTATTATTGTTGATGTGTTTCTTTGATTTTCTTATTAATTGGTTTATATAGTTGGCTGCTCCCACGTTGGGGGCATAGATATTTAAAATTGTTAAATCTTCTTGTTGGACAGACCCTTTGAGTATGATATAGTGTCCTTCCTCATCTCTTATTATAGTCTTTGGCTTAAAATCTAATTGATCTGATATAAGGATTGCCACTCCTGCTTTCTTCTGATGTCCATTAGCATGGTAAATTCTTTTCCACCTCCTCACTTTAAATCTGGAGGTGTCTTCGGGCTTAAAATGAGTTTCTTGGAGGCAACATATAGATGGGTTTTGTTTTTTTATCCATTCTGATACCCTGTGTCTTTTGACAGGGGCATTTAGCCCATTAACATTCAGGGTAACTATTGAGAGATATGAATTTAGTGCCATTGTATTGCCTGTAAGTTGACTGTTACTGTATATGGTCTCTGTTCCTTTCTGATCTACCACTTGTAGGCTCTCTCTTTGCTTAGAGGACCCCTTTCAATATTTCCTGTAGAGCTGGTTTGGTATTTGCAAATTCTTTCAGTTTTTGTTTGTCCTGGAAGCTTTTAATCTTTCCTTCTATTTTCAATGATAGCCTAGCTGGATATAATATTCTTGGCTGCATGTTTTTCTCGTTTAGTGCTCTGAAAATATCATGCCAGCTCTTTCTGGCCTGCCAGGTCTCTGTGGATAAGTCAGCTGCCAATCTAATATTTTTACCATTGTATGTTACAGACTTCTTTTCCCGGGCTGCTTTCAGGATTTTCTCTTTGTCACTGAGACTTGTAAATTTTACTATTAGGTGACGGGGTGTGGGCCTATTCCTATTGATTTTGAGGGGCGTTCTCTGAACCTCCTGAATTTTGATGCTCGTTCCCTTTGCCATATTGGGGAAATTCTCCCCAATAATTCTCTCCAGTATACCTTCTGCTCCCCTCTCTCTTTCTTCTTCTTCTGGAATCCCAATTATTCTAATGTTGTTTCGTCTTATGGTGTCACTTATCTCTCGAATTCTCCCCTTGTGGTCCAGTAGCTGTTTGTCCCTCTTTTGCTCAGCTTCTTTATTCTCTGTCATTTGGTCTTCTATATCACTAATTCTTTCTTCTGCCTCATTTATCCTAGCAGTGAGAGCCTCCATTTTTGATTGCACTTCATTAATAGCTTTTTTGATTTCAACTTGGTTAGATTTTAGTTCTTTTATTTCTCCAGAAAGGGCTTTTATATCTCTCGAGAGGGTTTCTCTAATATCTTCCATGCCTTTTTCGAGCCCGGCTAGAACCTTGAGAATTGTCATTCTGAACTCTAGATCTGACATATTACCAATGTCTGTATTGATTAGGTCCCTAGCCTTCGGTACTGCCTCTTGTTCTTTTTTTTGTGTTGAATTTTTCCGTCTTGTCATTTTGTCCAGATAAGAGTATATGAAGGGGCAAGTAAAATACTAAAAGGGTGGCAACAACCCCAGGAAAAAATGCTTTAACCAAATTAGAAGAGATCCAAAATCGTGAGGGGGGAGAAAGGGGATAAAAAGAGGTTCAAAAAGGAAGAAAGAAAAAAAAAAAAAAAAGAAAAGAAAAGAATTTAAAAAAAAGGAAAACACCTAAGAAAAATGTAAAAAAGGAAAAATATATATATTAGATAAACTAGTAAAAAATCGTTAAAAAAGAAAAAGGTAACAGTTAAAAAAAAAAAAAATTTACCCGAAGGCGAGAAAAAAAAAACAAAAACTGAAAAAGAAAAAAATTAAATTAACTGCAAGACTAAAAAAAAAAAATCACAGGGAAAAAGCCATGAGTTCCGTGCTTGGCTTTCTCCTCCTCTGGAATTCTGCTGCTCTCCTTGGTATTGAAACCGCACTCCTTGGTAGGTGAACTTGGTCTCGGCTGGATTTCTTGTTGATCTTCTGGGGGAGGGGCCTGTTGTAGTGATTCTCAAGTGTCTTTGCCCCAGGCGGAATTACACCGCCCTTACCCGGGGCCGGGGTGAGTAATCCGCTCGAGTTTGCTTTCAGGAGCTTTTGTTCCCTGAGCGCTTTCCGTAGAGTTCCGGAGGACGGGAATACAAATGGCGGCCTCCTGGTCTCCGGCCCGGAGGAGCCGAGAGCCCAGGGCCCCACTCCTCAGTGCGCCCTCAGAGAACAGCGCCCAGTTACTCCCGTCTGTCTGACCTCCGGCCGCGCTCCGAGCTCTCCGAGCCTGCGACCAGTTCAAGGTAACACCGAGCTGTGAGCTTACTGTCGGCTCTGTCTCTGTAGCCGGCTTTCCCGTTCCAATACCCGCAAGGTCTGCGACACTCAGACACCCCTGATCCTTCTGTGACCCTGCGGGACCTGAGGCCACGCTGACCCCGCGTGGGCTTCGCCCCGGTTTAGCCTCTGGAGCGATGTCCCTCAGCGGAACAGACTTTTAAAAGTCCTGATTTTGTGCGCCGTTGCTCCGCCGCTTGCCGGGAGCCAGACCTCCCCCCGGGGTCTATCTTCCCGTCGCTTTGGATTCACTTCTCCGCCGGTCCTACCTTTCAGAAAGTGGTTGTTTTTCTGTTTCCAGAATTGCTGTTCTTCTTCTCTTCGATCTGCCGATGGATTTTCAGGTGTTTGCAATCTTTAGATAAGCTATCTAGCTGATCTCCGGCTAGCTGAAGCAGTCTCAGCCTGCTACTTCTCCGCCATCTTGACTCCTCACTCTCTTCTCTTATTAATTCGTTCTATCACATTGATTGATTTGCAAATGTTGAACCATCCTTGAGCCCAGGGATGAATCCCACCTGGTCATGGTGGATAATCTTTTTAATGTGCTGTTGGATCCTGTTTGCTAGCATCTTGTTGAGAATCTTAGCATCCATATTCATCAGTGATATTGGTCTGAAATTCTCCTTTTTGGTAGGATCTTTGCCTGGTTTGGGGATCAGGGTAATGCTGGCTTCATAAAAAGAGTCTGGAAGTTTTCCTTCTGCTTCAATTTTTTGAAACAGCTTCAGGAGAATAGGTGTTATTTCTTCTTTGAAAGTTTGGTAGAATTCCCCAGAGAATCCGTCAGGTCCTGGGCTCTTGTTTTTTGGGAGGTTTTTGATCACTGCTTCAATCTCGTTACTAGATATTGGTCTATTCAAGTTGTCAATTTCTTCCTGGTTCAATTTTGGGAGTTTATAGTTTTCCAGGAATGTATCCATTTCCTCTAGGTTGCTTAGCTTATTAGCATATAACAGTTGTAATAACTTCTGATGATTGTTTCTACTTCCTTGGTGTTAGTTGTGATCTCTCCCTTTTCATTCATAATTTTATGAATTTGAGCTTTCTCTCTTTTCTTTTGGATTAGTGTGGCCAATGGTTTATTGATCTTATTAATTCTTTCAAAAAACCAGCTTATAGTTTCACTGATACATTCTGCTGTATCTCTGGTTTCTACCTCATGGATCTCAGCTCTAATCTTGATTATTTCCCTTCTTATGTGTGCAGTTGGTTTGATTTGTTGTTGATTCTCCAGTTCTTTAAGGTGTAGAGACATCTGGTGTGTTCTGGATTTTTCAGACACATGAAAAATTGTTCTTCATCACTAGCCTTCAGGGAGATTCAAATTAAAACCACCTTGAGATACCACCTTACACCAGTTAGAATGGCCCAAATTAGCAAGACAGGAAACAACATGTGTTGGAGGGGATGTGGAGAAAGGGGAACCCTCTTACACTGTTGGTGGGAATGCTAGTTGGTGCAACCTCTTTGGAGAACAGTGTGGAGATTCCTCAAGAAATTAAAAATAGAGCTTCCCTATGACCCTGCAATTGCACTCCTGGGTATTTACCCCAAAGATACAGATGTAGTGAAAAGAAGGGTTATCTGTACCCCAATGTTTATAGCAGCAATGGCCACGGTCGCCAAACTGTGGAAAGAACCAAGATGCCCTTCAACGGACAAATGGATAAGGAAGATGTGGTGCATATATACGATGGAGTATTATGCCTCCATCAGAAAGGACGACTACCCAACTTTTGTAGCAACATGGATGGGACTGGTACAGATTATGCTGAGTGAAATAAGTCAAGCAGAGAGAGTCAATTATCATATGGTTTCACTTATTTGTGGAGCATAACAAATATCATGGAGGACAAGGGGAGATGGAGAGAAGGGAGTTGAGGGAAATTGGAAGGGGAGGTGAACCATGAGAGACTATGGACTCTGAAAAACAATCTGAGGGTTTTGAAAGGGCGGGGGGTGGGAGGCCAGGGTAACAGGTGGTGGGTATTATAGAGGGCATGGATTGCATGGAGCACTGGTGTGGTGCAAAAATAATGAATACTGTTATGCTGCAAATAAATAAAAAATAAATTTAAAAAAGTAAGCAGAGACTAGCAGAAAGTAGTTTAGGGGGAATGCTGGTGAATTAACTATTGTTAATGTGAAGAATGGGGACACAACCATCATTCTTGTGTGTACGATTAGGCACATGAAAATACACCTCCTCTCCCATCCCAATACTGTTAAGACTAGTGCTCCTTCCATAAATAGACAGGTTCTAGTAAAATATAAAAACAAATGAATGTTTTATTGACCAGAACTCTTTGATTAAAAAAAGTAAGTAAATAAGTTGATAAAAAAACATAAGTAGATAAGTTCTGACTAAGAACTCTACTTACCTGTCATCTTTTCAAGAAAACTTCACTGTCCTCTATGACTGAGTTAGACCCCCTTTCTGTACATCCATGTGTTTGACACCCCTAGAGAAAATTCCCACAGTGTATTGAATTTGTCCATGTGTTTGCTTTACTGTCCCTCCCTTGAGACTGTAAGTTTCTTCAAGGAAAGTATTGTGTTGTGTTCAAACAATCTTAAAAAGTATTTGTCATACCACAGAAACTTATTAAGTGATTATGATGGTGGTTGTACTGATAGCATGATGGTGTGTTGCAAAGGACAGGGTCAGCAAAATAAAAGAAAAATTTACCTGAATTGAAGTGATTGTTGAAGTTACATAGGATGAATGAGGTCATTACAAAGGGTAGAGAAAGAAGAACAAATGGCAAGTGAAGATTTGGATCACACCTAGACTGGGTGGGGTTACCATAGCCAGCAATGCAGTCTGGACCTTCTTCCCTCACTTGTCACTCTCATAATCCAAATTTCTCTTCCTCATGCACAATCTTTCAGCTGGATGTATGGCAGATCCACTACATTTTTGCTATTATATTTGAGAGACAGAAAAAGACCCTTAACAGGGGAAGCAAACCAAGAATAATAGCTGTTATAAATTAAGCCAGATAAGTAAAATACATACTATCTAGATGTCATTTCTAACTAGATAGTGGGATTCTTAACTAGGTACTAGGTAAGAGGAGTTACTTATAAAATATACACTATTTAAAAACACATACTCAAAAGACCTACTGTTTTCATAATAGAGATTATAAAATTTGGATCCTACAAAAACCCTCATCTTCTAGGTACATGAAGAAGAATTTAAAACATTTTAGGGGACATAGCTTTTGAAAGGTTAAACACACACACACACACACACACACACACACACACACAAAAAAAAAAAAAACCCAAGACACTGACTAGTTAATAAGCTCTGGGAAGGCCAGGACCCTCCATCTTCCTCATGTACCTTTGTAACCCAGAAACTAGGACACAGAGATAAATAGTTAAGATGTGCTGAATAATTACTATTTGAGTGAATAAATGAATGTATTTCTGTATGCTAACTTATTGGTATATTTTTCTCTGAATCTTGTTTTGTAAATGTAATGATATTTTAATTATCCTTTATGTCCACCCATTTGACCAATGAACTTTCTTTCCATTTAATATAGTATAGAGATTGATAGTCATAAAATTCCAGCAATAACTAATATGTGATCTGGTTATACTTTGCTACAGTTCAGACTCACAAACCAAGGGAAAGATCAATTAATTGTAACTATTGAATAACCATCAGGCAATAAGAAGTTTTAACATGGTGGAGAAAGAGGCAAGAAAGAGTAGTAGTCCTGTCCATGTTGCTACAAAAGTTAGGTATTCATCCTTTCTGATGGAGGCATAATACTCCATAGTGCATATGGACCACATCTTCCTTATCCATTCGTCTGTTGAAGGGCATCTTGGTTCTTTCCATAGTTTGGCGACCGTGTCCATTGCTGCTATAAACATTGGGGTACAGATGGCCCTTCTTTTCATGACTTCTGTGTCTTTGGGGTAAATACCCAGGAGTGCAATTGCAGGGTCAATGGGAAGTTCTATTTTTAATTTCTTGAGGAATCTCCACACTGTTTTCCAAAGTGGCTGCACCAACTTGCATTCCCACCAACAGTGGAAGAGGGTTTCCCTTTCTCCACATCCCCTCCAACACATGTTGTTTCCTGTTTTGCTAATTTGGGCCATTCTAACTGGTGTAAGGTGGTATCTCAAGGTGGTTTTAATTTGAATCTCCCTGAGGGCTAGTGAGGATGAACATTTCTTCATGTGTCTGATAGCCATTTGTATGTCTTCATTGGAGAAGTGTCTGTTCATATCTTCTGCCCATTTTTTGATATGTTTATCTGTTTTGTGTGTGTTGAGTTTGAGGAGTTCATTATAGATCCTGGATATCAACCTTTTGTCTGTACTGTCATTTGCAAATATCTTCTCCCATTCCATGGGTTGCCTCTTTGTTTTTTTGACTGTTTCCTTTGCTGTGCAGAAGCTTTTGATTTTGATGAAGTCCCAAAAGTTACTGGAAGAGATTATGCTGAGTGAAATAAGTCAAGCAGAGAGAGTCAATTATCATATGGTTTCACTTATTTGTGGAGCATAACAAATATCATGGAGGACAAGGGGTGTTAGAGAGGAGAAGGGAGTTGGGGTAAATTGGAAGGGGAGGTGAATCATGAGAGACTATGGACTCTGAAAAACAATCTGAGGGGTTTGAAGTGGCGGGTGGGTGGGAGGTTGGGGTACCAGGTGGTGGGTATTATAGAGGGCACGGATTGCATGGAACACTGGGTGTGGTGAAAAAATAATGAATACTGTTTTTCTGAAAATAAATAAATTTATTTATAAAAAAAAAAGAAAGAGTAGTAGTGTGTTGTCTAATATCCAACCCTTGATTGTATCACTTTTATTTAGAATTCCCTCCCCAAATGCAGTTAATCTAATGAGTCCCTATATTTATTCCCAATCTGCTTACTTGTGAGAGAAGACCCATTATTACTCAGTAAAACAAAACAAAAGAACTTGAAAAGAAATCAAAAATTAAAAACAAACAAACAAACAAACAAAAAGAACCCCACAAGATAAATCTCATTTATGTCCTGAATGAGATGAGGACCTCATGAATTTATTAAATGTTTTTATTTTCACAAGGAATTTTTTAGGGCTCCTCTGTAAATGATGAAAGAAATTCATTTTCCATATCAAGTTCCAAAGGGATTCCATCTCACAAAAATTAAATCAAATTGCAAGAAATTGCCAATTCTAATGTTCAAATGAAATAAGTGTGAGAAGCAATGTCCACAATAGCCAAGCTGTGGAAAGAGCTGAGATACCCTTCAACAGATGAATGGATAAAGAAGATGTGGCCCATAGATACAATGGAATATTACTCAGACATCAGAAAGGATGAATATCCAAATTTTGCATCCACATGGATAGGACTGAAGGAGATTATGCTGAGTGAAGTAAGCAGAGAAAGTCAATTATCATATGTTTTCACTTACCTGTGGAACATAAAGAATAACATGGAGGACATTAGGAGAAGGAAAAGAAAGTGAACTGGGGGAAATCAGAGGGGGAGATGAACCATGAGAGATTGTGGACTCTGAGAAACAAACTGAGGATTTTAGGCAGGAGGGAGGTGAGAAGAGGGGTGAGCCTGGATGTGGGTGTTAAGGAGGCCATGTATTCAATGGAGCACTGGGTGTTGTACATAAACAATGAATCTTGGAACACTGCATCGAAAACCAATGATGTATTTTATGGTGATTAACAACACAATAAAAAAAAGGAGGAGTGTGAGAAGCACTTCTATTTTCTACTTCCTAATGAGAAATCTCATTTGAAATTATTATCTTCTTTATTGGATTCTTCCACCATGTCCATCTCTTCTGCTCTCTTAAAGGGGTCTCACCTAAGATGGGGTGAATGAGAAGGAGGTAGAATAATTCTTCCTACTTTCAGGAGGCTTCACTCTAGAAGACTCTCATGGTGAACAAGACTACAAGGTCTCTCAATTTTCAAAACCAATATGTTATTTTTGTCACCACACCAACATTATGAAAGAGTCACAGTTACCTGGATCACAAGAAATGAACAAATTCAGGTGAGTGCCAACTTATCAATTTTCACTGAGAAATATAGCTGTCATGTTACCAAACTTCAGGCTGTGAGTGATGATAAGTGCATGACTCAGAGAAATAAAATGACTTGTCAATTCTGCATAGCCAAAAAGGAGTGTAGCTGAGTCCTTGTCATTCAGAATTTCTTCCATTACATAAAATACCCTTTCCTCACCCCACCCTGGTTCCTGGGCCCCTTTTTCTAGTTCTCTATTCTCATTGGCTTATAAAGGCTCTCCCTTAAAATGAGATTACAATGTTAAGTTCTAGAATAAATATGCATCATAGGCCACCACTGCTCTGAAAACAAAGTATCAGTATTGTTACACAAAAATATAGTTACAATACAACAGAATTGTACAGTAAGTGCTGTATGTATATTTTTTGTACATTGATGTCTGTTGTGCATGGAGCTCAGTTTAGGTATACCTGAAAGCTATGGAAATGTATGATAATGGTAGTACAGTGTATTTATTGTATTTATTTATTTTTATCATATTGTAATGGCACATTGTTTATCTGCTACTTGGCTTTTATTTTTATTATTAAGAGCAAATCTTTGATAATAATTTAGCTCATGAAATAGAAAATCCCCTTGGAGACTTAATTTTTAAGAGTGCCTTTTGAAGACATGTTGGGTACCTTGTGGGTGGGGGAGAATCATGGAAATTCACACTCATGGCTCACTCGTGAGTCTTAAATTGTACAAATGGACTCAATAGAAACACTATTAAACAGATCCAATAGTTAGGACATATTTATTGTCAGCCAAAATCACACAAACTTGTAAAATTGCATAAGTACAGTGAGTTAGGTAAACTAAATATTGTTTCATGAAAAATGTCCAAAATGAATTTTCATTGAGTTGTATTAATAGTATGTAAATTAGTATATGAATGCCCAAGTAGGGCACAGATAGAGTGCTAGCTGTAGACTTCTTGCTTCTGCTTTTCAACCTCTGAAAGATCTTCTTTTGGTACCTCTTTCACAGTAAGTGGACTTTTCCAGTCATTTACCCCCAGCTCTGAGCATTACAACTCTGTGCCCACAAAGTCTCCGATCTCAGCTAACCCAACCCTCTGTCAGATTCAGCACCTACTACGGTTTATTTTAAACCATCTCCTTTTTCCTGAGGTCCCACCTCTGTTGCCACCAACTGGCGGCTGGCAATCCTTTTATTTGATGGAGAAAGAGAAACTGGAGGTGTTGAAAATAGTACAAAAGATGTCCACTGTTGTCCAAAGATAATCCACCCTCCCGGGTGATCTGCCATGCCTGCCAGTTATGTTACCAGGCAATCCTTCCTGTTCATTCCTGAGCCTCCGCTTCTTCCTTCTCTGCAGGCTACTTCCTCTCAGCTTATCAACCTGCTCAACTAAGTCCCTCAATACAGTTCCTATAGTTCTATTCCTTGTTTGCCCTTTTGTATCTGCCTTGTCTCTTTCCTTCTCCTCTTAGCACTATCTTCTTTTGTTGCTTTTTTCATTATCTGAAAAACGATTTTATTACAAAAAATTCAAATATATACACAAGTAGAGAAAATAGTGAATATTGTGAATAGAAAATAGTGAATATAAAATAATGATTCCTATCTTTTGTTGTTTAATAGACTTTATTTTTTAGAGTACTTTTAGGTTCATGACAAAGATGAATGGAAAGTACAGCCCATCTGTGAATCCAGATACCCTTTCCACACACATGTACAACCTCCTTCAATGTCCACATGCTGCACAGTGGTGCACTTATTCCAACAGATAAACTAATACTGACACACTCTTATCACCCCAGATCCATATGTACATTAGGGTGATTTTGTGTTGTAACGCCATGGGTTTGATAAATATATGATGGCATGAAACTACCATCACAGTAGGATACAAAGTAGTCTCACTGCCCTAAAAATCTCCTGTGTTTCACCTGTGCATTTCTTCCTCCTCCCGAGCCTGGTGGCAACTACTGATATTTTCACTGTCTTTACTTTGCCTTTTCCAGATTGCCACTTATTTGGAATCATACAGTATGGAGCTTTTTCAGACTGTCTTCTTTCACTTAATAATATATGCATTTATGGGTCTTCCATGTCTTTTGTGACATGATAGCTCATGTTTTTTTGGTATGGAATAATTATCCATTGTATGGATGTACCACAGTTTATTTACCTACTCACCTTTTGAAGGGTATCTTGGTTTCTTCCAAGTTTTGGCAATTATGAATAAAGCTCCTATAAACATCAGGTATAAGTTTTTGTGCAGACATAAGTTTTCAGTTTCTTTGGGTAAATATCAAGGAGCCCAATTGCTGAATCATATGCTTCAAGTATATTCAGTTTTGTAAGAAACCACCAAATTGTCTTCCAAAGTAGCTGTACTATTTTCTATTTTTACCAGTAATGAATGAGAGTTCTTGTTGATCCCCATTCTTGTCAGCATTTAGTGTTGTCAGTGTTTTGGATTTTAGCCATTCTAATAGGTGTCTAATTAATGTTTTAATTTGCAATTCCCTAAAAACGTATGATGTTAAGCATCTTTTTATGCTTATTTACCATCTGCATATCTTCTCTTGAGGCCTCCTGTTTAGATCTTTTGCCCACTTTTTTAAAACAAGGTGTTCATTTTCTTATTAAGTTTTAAGAATTCTTCATATATTTTGGATAACAGCTTTTTACTGGATATGCCTCTTGCAAATATTTTCTCTCAGGCTGTGGCTTGTCTTCTCATTCTCTTGATGGTATATTTCATAGAGAAGAAATTTTAAATTTTAATGAGGTCCAATATATCAGTTCCTTTTTTGTAGATTGTGCCTTTTGCATTGTATCTAAGAAAGCATTGTCAAACCCTAGGTCACCCAGATATTCTCCTAAATTACCTTCTAGTTTTATAGTTTGCATTGTCATCTTACAGGGTTTTTTCTTCCACTTCTAAAACTAATGTATGACCATTGTGGAAAATATAAAAACAATATAAAGTGCAATAGTTATTCTCAATATCCTCAGATGCATGTAAAGCTTCAGATTTCCAATAAAAAATATGGAGCACTGGGTGTGGTACAAAAACAATGAATACTGTTACACTGAAAATAAATTAAAAAAAAAATTTTAAAGTAGGGCCAATGAGAGTATGGTACATAGTGAGCTCTCAATAAATGTTAGCAGTTTCTGATATTATAAGCTAACTCCCATTAAGCTTGTGTCTATTCCATTCTATGATTTAAAAAAATACATATATACATACATATGTCTGTACATAATATATGTTGTATACACACATTCATATACATATTCATACACACATATATAATGCACATTGAAAACTGAGATCATATGGGGCACCTGGGTGGCTCAGTGGGTTAAGCCTCTGCCTTTGGCTCAGGTCATGATCCCAGGGTTTTGGGATCGAACCCCACATTGGGCTCTCTGCTCAGCAGGAAGCCTGCTTCCCTCTCTCTCTCTTTGCCTGCCACTCTGCCTACTTGTGATCTCTGTCTGTCAAATAAATAAATAAAAATCTTAGAAAAATTGATATCATACTTTATATATTTGCAATTTGCTTTTTTACCAATCAATGTACAGTATATATACATTTTTTCATGCTAATGTTCTCTACAATTTAATTTCAAAATCTACAGTTTCTAATTGAATACTTCTACTATGTTGTTTAATCAATTGCATACAGTTGAACATTTTTGTTTCTCCTTTCCCACAAACTATACTTAGATGAATGTCTCTATATGTATTGTAATTTACTCATTTAAAATTTTTTAAGGTTCCAGAATACACTCCAGCCTAACACCTTCATCCCTATTCACATGTTTTAGACTTAATTATAATTAAGAAATAAAGGGGGAAACAATCAACATACTTGCCTGAAAATTAATTATATTTTACTTATTTTGTCACTACAGCTGGAAAATCCCAGGAGGAATTGGGAAGAAAAGAAGTGTAAAGATAGCTTTTAGCTATCAGATAAATATTAAGTAAAACATATCTTCTTCTATTTCTCTCCTTTTATAATATATTTCCTGTGATTTGAAATGGTTACTATATTCTCAGACCAATGAAAATTTGAAGAATACTCCACATAAGAAAAGACATCTGTTTAATATGTAAATTCCATGTAAGTAAATATGAAAATGTCTATTAATAAAAAAAAATCCTAAGTTGATTTCAACAGTAGATTTCAGAGTTTCACAGTTGCATTTTATTACCTTGGTCATTGGAAATCCTTTATACATGAATCTTAAAAAAAAAAAAAAATATTTATTTATTTATTTTGAGAGAGAGAGTACATGTAAGTTCAGGGGGGCAAAGAGAGAGGGAGAAAAGATCTCAAGCAGATTCCACACTCAGTGCAGGGCTCCATGCGGGGTGCAATCTCATGACCCTGAGATCATAACCTGAGCCAAAATCAAGAGTCGGGCACTTAACCAACTGAGCCATGCAGGTGCCCTAAGTGAATTCTTTGCAAATGAAGTGCCAGAATGCCAGTCTGATTTCAGGATGACATTCATTCAAGTTTCCCCATGCTAGGAGGGAGATCTTTGTACACATAACTCATTATCTCTTTGGAATAAATTCCTGATGCTCAATTGCAGGGTTAATACTGTCATCCAAATAAGTCATACATTTCATTCCTGTTACAAGCATACAAGATACCTTTTGTCTGTAACCCCAGCCAGGACTAGATCTACTTTTCAGATCTTTGCGAATTTGGTAGAATAAAATTACATCTCATTGTTATTTTAAATTTAAGGCTGAATTTTTTCATGTACTTGTTAACCATTTGTACTTTTATCTTAAACAATTGCCTTTTCTTATAATCTGCCCCTTTACTTATATGCTGAGAACATTGATCTCTTTCTTATTGATTTGTTAGAATATTTATTATTGACTCATGTTTTGCAAGAACCTTCTAATTTTAAGCCTTAAAAATTATTTCTCATTGGAGAAGTGTCTGTTCATATCTTACACCCATTTTTTGATATGATTGTCTGTTTTTTGTGTGTTGGGTTTGAGGAGTTCTTTATAGATCCTGGATATCAACCTTCTGTCTGTACTGTCATTTGCAAATATCTTCTCCCATTCCATGGGTTGTCTCTTTGTTTTCTTGACCGTTTCCTTTGCTGTGCAGAAGCTTTTGATTTTGATGAAGTCCCAAAAGTTCATTTTCGCTTTTGTTTCCTTTGCCTTTGGAGACACATACTGAAAGAAGTTGCTGTGGTTGATATCAAAGAGGTTACTGCCTATATTCTCCTCTAGGATTCTGATGGATTCCTGTCTCACGTTGAGGTCTTTTATCCATTTGAGTTTATCTTTGTGTACGGTGTAAGAGAATGGTTGAGTTTCATTCTTCTACATATAGCTGTCCAGTTTTCCCAGCACCATTTATTGAAGAGACTGTCTTTTTTCTACTGTGTATTTTTTTCCTGCTTTGTTGAAGATTATTTGACCATAGAGTTGAGGGTCCATATCGGGGCTCTCTACTCTGTTCCACTGGTCTATGTGTCTGTTTTTATGCCAGTACCATGCTGTCTTGGTGATCACAGCTTTGTAGTAAAGCTTGAAATCAGGTAACGTGATGCCCCCAGTTTTATTTTTGTTTTTCAACATTTCCTTAGTGTTTTGGGTTCTCTTCTGATTCCATACAAATTTTTGGATTATTTGCTCCAGCTCATTGAAAAATACCAGTGGAATTTTGATTGGAATGTCATTAAAAGTATAGGTTGCTTTAGGCAGTACAGACATTTTAACAATGTTTATTCTTCCAATCCAAGAGCATGGAATGTTCTTCCATCTTTGTGTCTTCTTCAATTTCTTTCATGAGTGTTCTGTAGTTCCTCGAGTACAGATCCTTTACCTCTTTGGTTAGGTTTATTCCCAGGTATCTTATGGTTCTTGGTGCTATAGTAAATGGAATCGATTCTCTAGTTTCCTTTTCTGTATTTTCACTGTTAGTGTATAAGAAAGCCACTGATTTCTGTACATTGATTTTGTATCCTGCTATCAGACAAATGACAAAATGTTCATCACCACTAGCCATCAGAGAGATTCAAATTAAAACCACATTGAGATATCACCTTACACCAGTTAGAATGGCCAAAATTAGCAAGACAGGAAACAACATGTGTTGGAGAGGATGTGGAGAAGGGGGAACCCTCTTATACTGTTAGTGGGAATGCAAGTTGGTGCAGCCACTTTGGAAAACAGTGTGGAGATTCCTTAAGAAATTAAAAATAGAACTTCCCTGTGACCCTGCAATTGCACTCCTGGGTATTTATTCCAAAGATACAGATGTAGTGAAAAAAAGGGCCATCTGTACCCCAATGTTTATAGCAGCAATGGTCACGGTCGCCAAACTGTGGAAAGAACCAAGATGCCCTTCAATGGACGAATGGATAAAGAAGATGTGGTCCATATACACTATGGAGTATTATGCCTCCATCAGAAGGGATGAATACCCAACCTTTGTAGCAACATGGACAGGACTGGAAGAGATTATGCTGAGTGAAATAAGTCAAGCAGAGAGAGTCAATTATCATATGGTTTCACTTATTTGTGGAGCATAACAAATAGCATGGAGGACAAGGGGAGATGGAGAGGAGAAGGGAGTTGAGGGAAATTGGAAGGGGAGGTGAACCATGAGAGACTATGGACTCTGAAAAATAATCTGAGGGTTTTGAAGAGCCAGGGGGTGGAAGGTGGGGGGACCAGGTGGTGGGTATTGGAGAGGGCACCGATTACATGGAGCACTGGGTGTGGTGCAAAAACAATGAATACTGTTATGCTGAAAATAAATATTAAAAAATTAAAAAAAATTATTTTTCAGTATTAGACATTTAAAATTTATATACATAAGATAAATGTCAATTAAAAAAGTATAGTCATGAAATAAAAAACTTGAAACTACGATCCATATGAAGAACTAAAATATTACCAAATACTAATGTTTGTGCTGTTTTACCTTTTCTAATCCCTATGGTCTGCCCAGAGATCACTGTTACACAGAATTTTATGTTTAAAATGTCCTGGTATTCGTAATAGTTGTATTTTTTATGTATTTAAGCCATGAAATGTATTACTTAATTTTTCTTCTTTTGTACTTTTTAAAATCGGCAATACAGTTGTAAAGAGCAGGAATTCTGGATCCAGACTGCCTAGGTTCAAAGTTGAGTGTTCACCTTACTAGTTGCATAATCATGCAATGTTTAGTTAAGTTCCCACCCTTTTTTCTCTTATTAAGGGAGGTTAATAATGATCATATAGGTTATTATATTTCATGCAGGATCTAGTCATTTTGTAGGAATGGGGGGGCACCAGAATATTACTGACCATACAGTAGGAGTGTAAATTAATACCTTTTATTTGTTATTCTTATATTTATAGAAGTTTTCACTATCGGGTTAAAAAAAGTATTTCTTATGGTTTCTTCTGTCTTTTCCCTTAGATTAGATGAATAGTTACATGTATTTTCTTCGGCTCTTTTATAGTTAAAAAATTTTATGTCTAATTTTTAGAACACATGGAATTTATTTTTATATATACATGAGTATATATCTAACTGCACTTTTTTTTCTGAATACAAACCATTGTTTTACCAGTATTTATTAACAATCTAACACTTCCTTACTGATTTGAAATGCTACTTTATCATATTCTAAATACTTAAATGTGCATGCGATTAGTTTAAGGTTTTGTGTTTCCACTGACCTATTATTCTAATGTGTTTTAAGTGAGTAAGGTAAGTATATTTTTCTACATTCTCCTTTTCCTCTATTCCTTAACCAACTGCAGTTGGGTCGCTGCTTCTACCATTTCCATAAACTTGCCAAGTTTGTAAATTCTCAGTACAGGACCTGGTCTGATGCTTACTTCTCTCAACATCTGTGCAATAGTGAACACTACTGACCCCTTTTCCCTTCTTCAAATACTTAATTAACTTTCCTGACACCAGAAAATCTCCTTTCTGGTAAAGTTATAAGTGTCCACATATTTTCCTGTCCAGAGACAGTTTTAAAGTCACAGAATGTTAAGAGTGGAAAGTCCCAAATCACCAGTTACCTACACAATAAAATCATAATCACTTGAAAAGAATTTTCAAGGTGCATATTCCTGAACCCTGCCCTAATTGAATAGGTCTGAGAAGGAACTAGGAGATCATAATTACAAGCATTTCCTGAATGATTCTGACACATACCCAAGTCACAACTTTCCAAGTCAACTCTAGTAGTGTATAAGTCAACAACTGAGACACAATTATCACAAGATTTTTTAAATAGATGGAATACTTGGTATAATCCAGCCAAGCCTCTTATTTTGCAGGTTACTAATCTGAGGTTCTAAAATGAAATGGCACTATTATATGGTGGCAAACCCGGAACTATACCCCATGTACTATATCTTGAACCCCAAGCAAATGGATAACGATCTTTGCAAAAACCCTTCTAAGCAGATAGTATTATTTTTCTCATTTTAGAATTGAGGAAAAAGATATCTTAAAATGTTAAGTAACTTTTTCAGAATCACATAATTAGCAGATTACAGACCTGAAATTTAAACCCAGGTAGTCTCACACCGGAAACTGTGAGCTTACTCTATCTTGCTGCTAGAAGTCTGCCCAATGCATGCCTCCCTTTCCCCGGTTCCTGAATACACCCAGCCATCTATATAAAACTAAATCAATCTCTGTTTTCCATCACTGTGCTTAAGAGAAGATGGAAAAGAAGAGGAATATGAAAGCAAAGTATTAAGAAACTCACTCTAGGAGGGAGAAGTATTAACAATTCTTTGAGTGACTCTTCTCCCCAAATATCTCCTTTAGACTCAAAATTTAAAGTCATATAGCAAACATTCATTCATCCCACCAATACTTGCTGAGCCTTTACTAAGTGCTAGACACTTTGCTAAGCATTGGGAAATACACACAGTGACCTTCCTGACAGAGAAGACATATAATCAGACAATGACAAAAGCATGTGAGAATTGTTTTCATTACTGTGGCAGGCCTGACTACTCCACTCTGGGAAGTAAAAAACAGAGCACTTAAACTTTATAAAACAGGTTAGGTGGCTATTTCCCTTCAGGCGATGTCTGAAGCACAAACAGAAAACAAAGAGGGTTAGAAACAGGTAATAAGAGTGTGCTGGAAAAATAGAGATAGATAGATAGATAGATAGATGATAGATAGATAGATGAGATAACCAATCAACCATGGAGGAAACATGAGCAAAAGGAATTTTCAAGGAAAGGTAGGCAAAGAAAAACAAGAGAATCCCCCCTAAATACTCGAGAGACGATGAACTCTGAGAAACAAACTGAGGGTTTCAGAAGGGAGCAAGGGTGGAGGGATAGGTGAGCCTGGTGGTGGGTATTAAGGAAGGCACAGATTGCATGGACCACTGGGTGTTATATGCAAACAATGAATCATGGAACACAACCTCAAAAACTAATGATGTACTGTATGGTAACTAAAAACATAAAAAAACCCAAAAATGATCTATACATTTTCAAATGATTTCTTAAGATTTTTAAGAATCCAACTTAGAGAAATATATCTCTTTCTTACATAACCTACCCCCTTGTAGTTAACTTTAAGTTTTCCTGCAAATGAGTTTCTTAAAGTTTTCTTATAACTAAATAAATAGAGTCAGATACTACATTGGAAGGGGAAAAGAATTTCAGTACAATGGGACCTGTACCTCAATAAGGTAGGCACAGAATGCTATCAGTGTATATCTGAATGTCATTTAACCTCACCCTTCTGTCCAGAAAAGACTTCCCAAAGGTCCTGGATAACCTAATATCTGAGGGATGGACAGGATACATGAGGATGTTCCAGGGTGAGAGAAAGAGCTTGTGGGAAATGTGCAACAGAACAATTATTAAATTTGGGGAACCTCAGTATGACTTTAATAGATTACCAGAGAAAAGGCAGAGAGGAGGGGGTTATAATAACAGAAAATCAGGCTGGAGACGTGATCAAGGTTAAGATATAATCCTTGTTTGACGTACCATGGAGCTTGGTACATCTGAAGACAACTTCAGTGAACAGAGTAAACTAAGGTAAATGAGATCTTATTGAAAGCATGGAAAGAGCCTTTTGATTGCAATGCAGAGAGTGGATTTCAAGGGGTAAAGATAAGAGAGGAAAAGGCCAATCAGGAGGCTGGTTTCCATATGACAAATGGTAGTTCCATGAGGAGAACAAGAATTGTCAATACTTAATAAATTAGGTGTGGAGGAAAAGCAAAGTTAGAGGAATCAAGGAAAATACTAGTTTGGGATCTAAGCAATTTAGTAGAGGATGGTGCCATTCATGATGATGGAGATCACAGGAAGAGCTGAGAGTCTGTGAATGTTCCCTCTAAAGTGTAAGAGGAAAACAGGGGGAAAAAAAAAGAAAGAGAAAGAACAGAAAGAAGAAGAAAGGAGGAAACATAGTTTTAGGCCCCCAATATTATTCTACAAACATCCATTTGCATTAATTTATTCTTCCCAATAGCCCTCTAAAGTAATAGAATGCCCCTATTTTGGGAGAGTTTTCAACTTGGGCCTTCTAATTCCAAGTCCAACACTCTATTATCCTCATTTCTTTCTCCATGGGGGGCGGGAACCCTCTATAGAGGAACAAAGAGAATTTTAAAAGAAAGCTGCATTTTCTTATGATAATTAGGGCTGCTTTTTTGGCTCAGGAAAATATTTTTCTACTCAAGCTTTTTTTCAGGGCAACCTTAACTTCCTTGTTCCTGAAGCTATAGATCAGAGGATTGAGCATAGGCACCACAATGGTGTAGAACACGGTGGACACTTTTCCCTGGTCCATGGACAAGACAGAAGAAGGATGAAGATACATGAATGCCCCTGACCCAAAGAAAACAGAAACGACAATTATATGTGAGCTGCAAGTGCTGAAGGCTTTGGACCTTCCTTCAGTGGAACGGATGTGAAGGATGCTAGTGAGGATAAAAGTGTAAGAGACAATGATAGTGAGGCTGGGCACACCGACATCAAAGCCCACAACAATGAGAACTACCAGCTCATTGACATGAGTGCTTGTGCAGGAAAGCTCCAGGAGGGGGAGGATGTCACACATGTAGTGGTTGATGGTGTTGGCATCACAGAAGGTCAGCCTCAGCATGCATCCTGTGTGGGCCCAGGCACCGATAAATGCCCCCACATATACAATCACAGCCAACAGAGAACAGACCTGAGGGGACATGGTGACTGTATACAGTAGGGGCTTACAAATGGCCACATAGCGATCATAGGCCATTACTGTCAATACATAGCACTCTGCACTGACAAAGAAGCAATAGAAAAAAAGCTGAGTCATGCACGCTGCATAGGAGATGGTGTTTGGTTCAGACACAAAGTTTACCAGCAATTTTGGGGTGATGACGGAAGAATAACAGAGGTCGATAAAGGATAAATTAAAGAGGAAGTAGTACATGGGCGTGTGAAGGTGAGAATTCAGTCCAATTAGAGTGACCAAGCCCATATTTCCTGCCACGGTGACAATGTAGATTCCTAAGAACAGGAAGAACAGGGGCAGCTGGATCTCTGAATATTTGGTTAAACCCACAAGGATAAACTCAGTGACTAAGGAACTGTTTTCCATATCCATGCTCTTCCAGTAGGATCTGAAAGATAGGAGAGTAGAATCATATTGAGGCAGAATCCAGACTTCCTATGCAATCCCATGTCAGGCCATTCTGGAGTCAAGAAGCCAACAGACTCTGCTGAGGTTTAATTTTATAGGAAGTTATTTTACAGGATCTGGCTCTGCTCATATAAGACAAGTATCTGGGAGGCATCAACATAGTTTCAAGTAACACTGGGCGAAATATTTCAAGAGGGGAAGAAGTATAGAAATTTCTCATCTTTTTCCTGGTTAGGTTTGTCATTAGTACTTTCTATTCCTTCATTTATTCCAGTTTGTACTTGTTAATCTTTAATCACCACACTTCGACTACCTGTGCTGGCCACATCCAGACTGGACACTGTGTAGGGTAGAGACCATGAGCACATGTCCATAGCAGGATTGGGGAAACAGACTTACAGAGACTCTTTGGTTTCCCAAGCACACACAGCAAGAAAAGCCATTAAGCCAGGAATGGAAGCTAGGTTTCATTCATAGGAAATTCTCTAAGGACTGGAGGCAATCCTTCTGCAAACCCCATAATCTCAGTACTACCTGTAATGTTGATTTTCTTCCTATGCAGTCCCCTTAATCATCTGTACCCAGACCAGAGCTGGTAAAAGCAGAAAAGTTTATTACTTTCTATTGCTCTGGGTTTTGAAAGACATAAAAACATAAAGGGTTCAATGCTTACTCTTCTTTGCCTAGTGACTTCACAACTGCCTTGTAGTTTCTTCTCCAACACTGCTCTCCAAAAGGAAAGTTCTGCTGCTGTGGGCGGTAATTGTAATTCCAATTGTGTGCAGGTTCAGAGCATTTATAATCTCAGTCTTTGACTTGCTCTGAGACTCATTAAGATAAAGATCGTTATTCTCAATAATGATTTTGCCCAGAGGTGATCATTAAATTATTTTAAAAAATATAAACAGCTGTCCTTGTTTTCAAGATAGTAACAGGGAGCATCATGTACGTGATCTTATTCTGGGTTTGGAGGACTGAGGGTTGTGATACAGGGGCTTCCCCAGGAGAACCGACATAGTTCCCTTTGGGAAAAACAAGTGTATAAAACTGTACGCAGATGAAGATGCTTATACCCTAGTGTCTTTGGAAGCTCAATATTCTACTCAAAGTTGCACATTCTTCCAGGACAAATGAGGTAGAAATCCTTTCTCTCTTCTTTCTCCTAGTGCTTCATTGGCTTTTAGGCACAACAGCTAACACATAGCTAATAATATTTTGAATCCCCATAAAATATTTCACATACATACCTATCTTCCCACACATATATAGTGTTAATAGTATGGCACAGATGGTCATACAATGCACTCTTCGTATCTTTTAGACACATCACTTCTCGTGTGCCTTTTTCTGGCACCCTCTTTCCTGTCTTAGCTCCCCTTCATTCCATCATGCCCCAGTTATTTAAGTTTACAACTTACAATGTCTTCCTTTATTTTCCTAATTGCTGATATAACCAAATAGATTTATAAGGGCTTTACAGCTGACTACAAACTACATATTTCCTGACCTCTTTCTTTTGTCATTTAATAATATTTCATTAAAATATCTCCAAAATTCTATGTTTTGGAATATTATAATGTATCCAACAATACACATCTATGGAAATCCATAACTTTCCTTTCTTTTACCACCAAAAGCAATGGTAAAATAGTCATCATTGTGCATACATCTTGATATACCATTAGTTTTATTTCAATGGGATATATTCCCAAAATGTTCTTTTAATTAATATCAGATGGTTTTCCCAAAAACTACAATAATTCACATTTCTGCAAGCAATGTGTTAAACTATGTCTTCTTCCCCACTTACAGCAATGGACAGATCATCTAAACTGAAAATTAACAAGGAAACAGTGGCTTTGAATGATACACTGGATCAGATGGGATTAACAGATATATTTAGAACATTCCATCCTAAAACACCAAAATACATAGTCTTTTCAGGTGCACAGAGAACATACTCCAGAATAGATCACATGGTGGCCTACAAAACAGGCCTCAATAAATTCAAGAAAATCAAAGTCATATCATGCTTCTTCTGACCACAACGTTATGAAACTAGCAGTCAACCACAAGAAAAAATCTGGAAAAACCACAAATACATGGAGGTTAAAAAACATCCTACTAAACAATGAATGGGTCAACCAGGAGTTAAAAAGGAAATTTAAAAAGTAGAAACAAATGAAAATGAAAACACAATCGTCCAAAACCTCTGGGATTCTGCAAAAGTGGTCCTAAGAGAGAAGTTATAGCAATACAGGCCTACCTCAAGAAGCAAGAAAAAACTCAAGTAACCTAACCTTACGCCTTAAAGGAGCTAGAAAAAGAAAAAATAAAACCTGAAATCAGCTGAAGGAAGGAAATAATAAAGATGAGAGCAGAAATAAATGATATAAAAACTAAAAACAACAATAACAAAACACAAAACAATAGATCAATGAAACTGGGAGTTGGTTCTTTGGGAAAAAAAAAATTGATAAGCCTCTAACCAGATTTATCAAGGAAAAAAAAAGTGTGGGGGGGGGGTACCTGGGTGGCTCAGTGGGTTAAAGCCTCTGCCTTTGGCTCAGGTCATGATCTCAGGGTCCTGGGATTGAGCCCCACATCAGGCTCTCTGCTCAGCCGGAACCCTGCTTTTCCCCTCTCTGCCTGCCTCTGTGCCTACTTGTGATCTCTGTCTGTTAAATAAATAAATAAAAATCTTTTTAAAAAAAGGAATCAAGTAAATAAAATCACAAATGACATAAGAGAAATAATCAACACCACAGAAATACAAAGAATTATATGAGAATATTATGAAAAACTATATGCCAAAAATTGGGCAATTCCTAGAAATATATAAACTACAACACAGAAACAGGTAGAGCTAGAAAATTTGAACAGACCAATAACGAAAAAAGAAATTGAATCTGTAACAAAAAATCTCAGAAAAAAAAAAAAATACAGGGCCAGATGGCTTCACAGGCAAATTCTACCAAGCACTTAAATAAGAATTACTACTTATTCTTCTTTAATTATTCCAAAATATAAAAAAGGAAAGAAAACTTCCAAATTCATTTTATGAGAACAGATTTAACCTGAAACCAAACCCATATAAAGACCCCACTGAAAGAGAGAACTACAAGCCAACATACCTGATGAACATGGATGCAAAAACCCAATAAAATACTAGCAAACCAAATCCAACAACACATTAACTGAAAGTTACCAGAAGGAGGTAGTGGGGGGCTGGATAAGAATCAGGTTTTTCATGGAAATGTTGAATCACTATATTGTACACCTGAAACCAATATTACACTTTAGGGTAACTATCTGAATTTAAATAAAAACTTTCTAAAAAAGTGGGCTGCATTCCCTGTCTTAGTTGTTACACAGTGATCTTATAAAACACAAGACTAAAGACCGTGTATGTGTGTGAGTGTGTGTGTGTAGGAAGGCAGTATAAACAAGTGAGTGATGGAGATCTATAAATTTGGGGTTTAGAAATTAAAGGAATATAGAAATCAAAACCCTTTTTACTCCTGTTTTTTTATCAGTCTTTAACTGTAGTATGCTCTAATCATTACAAATTTGATCCTCAGCAGCAATAGCAACCTGCTTAAGAAAGGGTCAATTAAACAAAATCAGGATGTAATCAGGGAACTTTCTTTAACTAGGAGGACCATTTTCCATTAATCCCTGAAACTCGAAGTGTTTACACTGACTTAGAAACATCTCTGTGCTAGTTCACAGGTCCTAGCAAATCTCATGGCTTACCTATTTAACTAAGATACCATCTATCTCTATCTATCTATCTATCTATCTATCATCTATCTATGTTTTTCTTCTCATTATTTCATTCATTCTATTCAGATAACTCAAGAAAACAAAAAACTGTTAAGGATAACTCTATGTTTTACATGTAAATCACCCTAACTTGATTCCCTTCCTTTGAGAGAAGTCCAAATAGAGCTTGTGTTGCTAACTAAAAGTTATAGATAAGTTGTTTTATTTATTTATTTATTTTTAAAGATTTTTATTCATTTGGGGCACCTGGGTGGCACAGTCGGTTAAGCATCTGCCTTGGGTTCAGGATGGAGGGCTGCAATGGGCTCCCTACTCAGCAAGGGGTCTGCTTCTTCCTCTGCCCCTTCCCCATTCATGCTTGTGTGCTCTCTCTCTCTCTCTGAAATAAATAAAATCTTTAAAAAATTTCTTTTAAAGATTTTATTTTTTCATTTGAGACAAAGGGAGAGCATGAGTGTGGGGAAGGGCAAAGGGAGAGGAAAGAGCAGACTCTCCACTGAGCAGAGAACCTGACTCTAGGCTCAAATGACCTGAGCCTAAGGCAGTCTCTTTGGCTGAGCAGCTCAGAGGCCCCTGAGTCTCCTTCTTAAAACTTTGCCAAATCTAGATTTAATAAGATTTATTTAAACTTTTGTTAATTTTTTTCAAAAATAATCAGGAAAAAATGGAAACTAATTTGAAAGAAAGCTTACCCTCTCTAAAAATGAAACAATTTAACTTGTATTTTCAGACTTCTCAAATGAAAGATTAGTGACCAGGTTTAACACGTATTTGGGGCCACCTGAAATAGTGATAAAATAAAAACAGAGTGGATGGACACACTTCTGCAATGTCTACAGAGGTCCCCAAATAGCACATGTATTATTTACTTATATAGATATACTTCAATATCAATAAGAAAAACAATTTAATCAAAACAGACAGTAGGGGAGCCTGGGTGGGTCACTTGGTTGAACATTTGACTCTGGATTTTGGCTCAGGTCCTGATCTCAGGGTCATGAGCTTGGGTCCTGCCTGGGGCTCCATTTTGGGTTTGAAGTTGGCTTGGAATTCTCTCTATCCCTCTCTCCTTCTGCCCCTGTTCCCCTACCTCTCTTTAAAAAAAAAAAAGAAAAGAAAACGAAAAAGAAAAGGGACAGTAAATAAAGGAAAAGAAAGGAAGAAAACACCAACATAGATCAACCATTTTATATAAATAAAGTGAAAATCAAGCATATTAATATTGGAGTTAGGAGATGTGGTTATAAGCAGTCATGCAAAACATCTACCAACAAACAGGCAAATGTACCAGTCATGCCAACTTTCACAATATCTACTAAAATTGAAAATATTATTAAAGTTATCTTTTTTTAAATTTTTTATTTTTTATAAACATATATTTTTATCCCCAGGGGTACAGGTCTGTGAATCACAAGGTTTACACACTTCACAGCACTCACCAAAGCACATACCCTCCCCAATGTCCATAATCCCACCCCCTTCTCCCAAGAAAATATTATTAAAGTTATCTTACAAAATGTAGACATTATCCCTTGGTTAAGGTCAAGGATTTTTAGAATAAAATATTTTTTGTCTTTCCTCAAAAGAAAAATAATCTGACATCCTATTACAGAAAATACACTGTCATAATTTGATTTGGTTACTCACTGAAAATTTCTTCTGAATTGCCATTGCTTGCTTAATTGCAACTTGAGGGTTTTGTACCTTAAATACGTAAGAAGTAGCATATAGAAGGCTCCAAAAGACAGTACTGAATTAATTGTTCTCATGTCTTCAAGTCCTGGGGAGGTGACTTTATTTTTTTATACCAAATAACTTGAGAAATCCCCATAATATTTCTAGGGCCTTCCAGGAAGAGGAGGAGAATCATAAGAATGGATTTTTATCATACATCATTTTGCTTTCTGGATTCCTTCTTCCTAAACTGAGTTTTAATTACTAATCACTACTTTATCTTTTGAAATATCCTCTATCACTTAGTCCCCCAAATGTGACCAGAGCTTTTCACTTCATTCCTCCAAACACTACCACTGTCTGCACACTGTACATTATAAATTTTATGAAAGCTTTATGGACTGTATTTTTATAGCACTATATAGAGCAGGATTAAAACTGATTTTGAAAAGTGGTTTAAATCCTCATGACCATTCTGCATAGCAAGACCTTATATTTATTGGCCATGTGTCTTGTTGAACCCGGGCCTGATTATATGTTCTGGGCTCCTTTCCCTCCTATGCCTTGCTCTATGAATTACAAGTATGTGCAAACATCCCAAATTAATTTTTTAAAGTATTTATTTATTTAGTATTTTTTATGTTAGTCACCATACAATACATCATTAATTTTTGATGTAGTGTTCCATGATTCTTTGTTTGCATATAACACCCAGTGCTCCATGCAATACATGCCCTCCTTAATACCCATCATCAAGCTCACCCATCCCCCAAACCCCTCCCCTCAGCTTGTTTCTCAGAGTCCATAGTCTCTCTTGGTTCATCTCCCCCTCCGATTTCCCTCCCCTTCGTCTTTTCCCTTCCTTCTCCTAATGTCCTCCATGCTTTTAAATTCCAGTTTGTTAACACAGTAGTATTAGTTTCAGGTATACAATACAGTGATTCAACACTTCTGTACATACATCACTCAGTGCTCATCACAAATGTATTCCTTAACTTCCATCACAGATTCATTTTTTTTTATTTTGAAGAAGTAACATTTCATTTGAGCCAATCATTTCTGAACTGTTCTTGCCCCAAAAGCCTTCCCTTTCCTAGTCGGGGGGAAAAAACATCAAACTGTTTTCCCAAACAAACAAAAAAAACAAATAAAAGTAATACCCACCCCGAGAGAAATTCATGTATCATCCTGGAACAAAGCACAATCAATTTTCAAATTGGAAATGTTTTCTTGTTTTCCATCTTATGGAAACAACATGTAATGGAATAAAGTAGAAACAAAGTGCACTACAAACAGTGGTAGGCTTGAGGTCAGAAGATGAAGAATTTAGTCTAGACTTTTTCCTTCAGAAGACAGAGAATTTCCAATCCATGGAATAAACATATTTTGACAACCTGTTATGTGCAGGGTTGACCATGCAAAGGTAAGAAAACTCTTTGGAAAAGAAGACATGATGCACAGTGTTTATAGATGTAAAGTCATTTCTCCTTGACAGTCCTTATGGAAACTTCCATCTCTGGCATGAAAGGGGACACATTCTTGTTCAGTGAATGCTGGAAGGTTGAGAGTAGGAAGACATTGTCCCCTTCATGCTGCCAAGACAAGGGGCAGAGACAGTACATCATTCAAATGTTCCTTGATCTGATCATTTGTAGACAAGTCTTCTATTTCCAGAAAGAAAAATAGAAGTTCAAATGATAGAGCAAAAAAACCCTGATAATAAATTTTTTCTTAATATTATTACCAAATGAAAAAAGGAAGAGGAAAGTGTGCTAATGGTGAAGAGAGATCTACTCTACAAAAAGCAAAAATAAATTATTGAGAGAAGATTCAAGTTTACTTCAGCATGATAAGAAAGGGATAGGATAAGCAGGATACCAATAAAGTTACTGTAATTAAAAACAGAAGCTCTCTGTCCTGTGACTAACTGGTGACACTGTTTCTGATCAAAACACTCTCCTACTCACAGTTTTTCTCACAGCAAGTTTAACATCTTTGTTTCTCAAGCTGTAAATGAAAGGGTTCATCATGGGAACCACATTGGTATAAAAGACAGAGGAGATTTTCCCCCTACCCATAGACCCAGCAGAAGATGGTTTAAGATACATAAAAGCAAAGGAGCCAAAGAAGAGGAAAACAGCAATTATGTGGGAGCTGCACGTGCTGAAGGCTTTCGACCTGCCCTCAGTGGAGCTAATGCGCAGGATGCTGGACAGGATGAAACCATAAGAGAAAAAGATGGTGACACTGGGCACAATCACATTGATACCTGCCACAATGAAAATCACCAGCTCATTCACATAGGTGCTGGTGCAGGAGAGCTGGAGCAGAGGGAGAATGTCACAAAAATAATGGTTGACGGTGTTTGCATCACAGAATGTCAGTCTCAGCATGCATCCTGTGTGAGCCGTGGCACCTGAAAATGCCATCAAATATGAACCAAGCATAAGGCTGGAACACACTTTGGGGGACATGGCAACATTATATAAGAGTGGGTTACAGATGGCCACATAGCGATCATAGGCCATTGATGTCAGCACATAACATTCAGAAATAGCAAAAAAGCAGAAAAAGTAAAACTGGGTCATGCATCCCCTGTAGGAGATAATATTCTCCTTTGATGTGAAGTTAATCAGCATTTTAGGTGTAAACACAGAAGAATAACAGAGGTCTGTGAAGGACAAATTGAAGAGGAAAAAGTACATGGGGGTGTGCAGGTGTGAATTGAGCCCTATTAGAATTATCAAGCACAAATTTCCCAACATAGTGACCATGTACATGACCAGAAACAGACTGAAGAGGGGGAGCTGGAGATCTGGAAGGTCTGTGAGCCCCTCCAGAATGAATTCAGTCACAAAGGAAGCATTTCCACGAGCCATTCTTCTCTAAGGCAATCTGTGAGCACAGAAAAACAGGGTTACATAAGGAAACAACTCAGCTCTCCTTGCAAGATCTTGTACTAAGGCGAGTGTGTACACTGGAAGTGCCTGAGACTAGCCCAACCTAGACACATAGAATCTGCCTTTACCACTATCATGATCCTGAGGGACACTAATTAATTCTCCCTTTATTAAAGCCTTTATAAACTAAATTTAGCAAAGCGCATCACAAATTTAACCTATTGAGGTAAGTCCATTGAACTTGGTCTCTGGAAACATGACTCCTGCAAAAATCAAGGGAGAAGGGAGAAGCTGGGACCAGAACAGAATCATCCTTCTCACCATTTCTTCATTCACTTGACCCTCTCCTTACCAGGAAAATTAGAGGCAGAATCCTTAGTAACCCCGTGCTGGCCTCAAATGCAGATTTCACTTGAAGGAGTGAGAATTAAAAGTACTCTTTGATACCTAAATGAGGCACCAGGGTCTGGGGGAGGTTAAGTTACTGCCCCATGTCACAGAGTAAAAGCCATAAATCCGGAAGAGTGAGAGTTCCATCCAGAGAGAGGGAACTTACTGATGGAGATACTGCATCCGCTGTGCCCCTAATCTCTGAATATTGTCTTATTTCCCTCAAACACATTCTCTTGCCAGCTTCACCTGAATGTCAATACTGCACAAAATGGGAAAGAAAGTGGCATAGCTCAGACCTCTGAAATTCCATCTCAAAAGCAGGAATGTGTTCTTATAAATGGAATTCAGATACTCACTCAGCCTCCTTAGGTAAGAAAGCCTCAGAGCTCTCTTATCCTTGGTATTTACCCCTCTCCTGGGGTAATTTAACTTTACCCCTGTCCTGGAAAGGCAATTTCAGGCTCAGAGGCTTTGATTCTAATAGGACTCAGCCTGCCTTAAATTCAGATATACCCTTGAAATCCTTCTGATCATACTTTCTGATTATGTCCTCTTGAGAAGCAGAGAAAAATAAAGCCTTTATTATTACCACATTTACTACTTGATTGGACATAGATTTAAAATGCGTTTAAGGATATAACACACTTGGTTATAAACAGGGTAGAAGCTTGCTCAGCCCTTCCCACAGGGAACAGATTTTATGTGTAAACAAATAAAGAGATTGTGTACCCTGGCCCATGACATGTCTTTAGTTCCTCAGGGACTCAATAGTTCACTTATCTTCATTTCACCTTAGGGATTATACATCCCTAGATTCAAAGTAAAGTCCCTTCTTCCCCTTGCCTTTATCTCTGAATGGAAATCTACAGTGTTGTTTCATCCCTTCTCTGTTCACATATCCTCAGTGGGCTTTTTTTCTGCAAGGGTTCTGCCTCTAAGAAATAAGGACTCCTTATTTCTTAGTCTCAAATTTTTTAAAGATTGCAGTAACTCAGTTATTCTCTCTCCTGGAATGTCTCTAAAATAATTTTCAATTCTGTATGTTCCTTCTCACATTTATACTTTTAATCACCTACTGGAAATTTCTACCTGACCCACTTATTAGCATTTTATGCAACACTTCAGTAACTGGAGTTCTCAATTTCTTTTCATCATAGAAAAGAGTAGGGGCAATGGAGGTAGAGGTTATGTGTATGAAGCCCATCTTCCTACTTCCATTCTTACTCCCAATAATACCTTGGGCAAGTTAGTCAACTTCTGTTTCTCTGGTTCATTTTTGTATAATAAGGATGACAAAAATAGTATCTCTTTCATTAGGTTGTTGTGTTAATTAAATCTTTGCTTTATGTTTTTAAAGTTTTTATTTAAATTCCACTTAGTTAAACTACAGTTTACATATAGTTTCAGGTTTACAATATAAGGATTCAACACTTCCATACAACACCTGGTGTTCAACACGCCAGGTGCACTCCTTCATCCCTATCACCTAATACACCCATCCCCCACCCACCTCGCCTCTAGGAACCAACAGTTTGTTCTCTATAGTTAAGAGTCTGTTTCTTGATTTGTCTCCTTCTCTCTCTTTATCTTCCTCTCTCTCTTTAATAATATCATTAGAACAGTGCCTGGCATATAATGATAGTCAATAAATGTCAGTGGTCATTATTTATACCCTTATGAATACATCATAATACTCATCAGACTTTTTTCCCCCTTAATTTCTATGTTCCCCTATAAACTGTAAGTTCTATAAGGACAAACATCTCTTCTATCTTGCTTAGTACTTTTCTCCTGTGGTTAAGATCAGTGAGAGCATAGAGAAGAAATTCAATAAATATTTCTGAAAATCATGTTGTTATTTGGATGCAAATCTTCAGAAACATTCCACATTTCTCACCTTCCAAGAAACAATGCCTATGACCATAGTGACTTCTATCCTTGTCCCTCAGCCACCACACAGGCTCTTTGAGTTTAACTGAACTGTACTGCTAAACTGTAGTACCTCTTACTATTCTAGCATTTTCCCACATAGTCCCTCTTATTCAGCCATGTGCACTGCTGCTAGAATAATCTTTGAAAGCAAAACTCTGTCCCTCCTTAGTTTAAGAACTTTCAGTGGTTTTCCATTACATATTCGACAATCAGTATTTTGTAATAAAAGTGTAAGTCTCAAAATTATGTTTAATTCTTGGATAAAATTAAAGAAAAAATTGAGTCAGAGTTCTACTTAGTAGGAAGACTTGAAAGAACTATTTTGATTAAGTATTTTGCACACATTAAGTGTTATACAAACTTCTGGCATTTCCAGAAATAAAATAAAAAAATATTGGAGAATGTTTATATTTCTAAGACCATAGGGTATAGTAAACAAAGATCATAGTCCAGGGAAACCAAAGATAATAGTTAAAATTTAAGTTTAAATCTGCACAAACTTACTATCTCCTCATGATAAATTACAGTTTCTCTCCTCAATGTTTTCCGAAAGGGAATAAGAATTTCACAACGATGGTCATTTATATAAATAACATATTTTTTATTTAATATCCTGGGAAGGTAACCTTCTACCTATGTTACTAGTTAGAAAGTTTCTAGCTTCGAGTTACAGAATGCTCAATTAAAAACCCATTTTAAACAAGAGCTTGTTTCTCTCACCTAGCTTAAAACTTGATCATTCTAGATTTGGTTCAGCAACTAATCATTCTCATCAAGAATTCGGTCTCTTCCATTTCCCCATGCTCATTTGTTGGCCTTCCTTCTCAGGCTTGGTATCTCATGGTCATGGAACAGTCACCATAGCTCCAAGAATGACATCTAAACACCAATATATCCAAAGAAGAAAGCGAGGAACAAGGCAAAAGAATTCTTTCACATTATCTCCTTGTAGTATGAAGTAAATCATCTCCAGATGCCAATAGATTACGTCCTTAATGGCTTTGCAGTCATATGGCTATGCCACATGGCCAACACAGCTGCAAGGAAAACTGACAAAAATGAGAATCTCCCATTTTCAGCCTCTATCAAAGAAAAGGAAGTTTCTGTCATTAGACTATTTGGAGGAGTAATACCTATTGGATAGAGCATCAACACAATCTGCCACCTACAAAGAGTTTGTAAAAGGTATTTAGAACAGGGATTGTGTTTGTTTGTTTGTTTTTTAAGATTTTATTTATTTATTTATTTATTTATTTGACAGATAGAAATCACAAGTAGGCAGAGAGGCAGGCAGAGAGAGAGGAAGAAGCAGGCTCCCTGCTGAGCAGAGAGGCTGATGCAGGGCTCGATCCCAGGACCCCGGGACCATGACGAGAGCCGAAGGCAGAGGCCTTAAGCCACTGAGCCACCCAGGGGCCAGGATTGTGTTTTTCAGTTTAAATATAGAATATAATTGTTATTTTTTAAAGTAAATTCACTGTTTTAAGCTTTAAATCAACCCAATTGCCTCAAGATAGTCAAATCATGTTATAAATTATTTGTGTGTAGTTGTGTTTGTGTGCAGATAAATAAACTCATATAAGTATATATTTACACATACACTACTTATATGTATGTGGTGAAGAGAGGAGGAACATCGTTTTGTAACATGCAAGGGTCCTATTAGTAAAAAAGAATCAGACACTGAATGTTTCAAACTGCATAAAAAAAGAGTGCCTCCAAGCAGAAAACAACAACTCATGCTACCGTGTGTGTGTGTGTGTTTGTAACTTCTTTTTCACGGTAACTCCTAAAAGAGAGATGGAACAGATTGCCAAGCACTAAGTATCTGATGGATCATCATTAGGATTATACCTTTTGAAATTTTAATTTTAGGTTTCCTTGAAGTGTCTTCTTAGTTTTCTATCCCTTATTTAGAATCTTCCCAATATATTGTATAATCTTTGAAACTGCTAGACTAACCAAATTAGGTAAGAGAAGGGAAATTTCATTATGCAGAATTTTGGAAAGGGATCTAAGATAAACAGAAAATTATTAATTATATAAATTGAGGTTTAAATTCTTGCTAAGAAATTCTGTAAAACAGTCCCCTAGGTGGCTCAGTCAGTTAAGCATCTGTCTTTGGCTCAGGGTCCTGGGATTGAGTCCTGCATCAGGTTCCTTGCTCAGTGAGGGGCTTGCTTTGCCCTCTGCCTGCCACCCCACTGCTTGTGCTCTCTCTCTGACAAATAAAATCTTTAAAAAACAAAAACAAAAAAACTCCATAACTGCTTATTATACTAAAAAGGAGATACTGGGCTCCCTTCAGGGGCATCCTTGTGCCTTCCCATGTGAAGAAGGTCTGATTATAAATAAGAAAGCTTCAACTAGAAGTTATGATGTATTAAAAACAGATCAAAAGAATGGAAATCCTATAAGGAAAGGCAATGAACAACTACATTTCTGAAAAACAGGACTCAGAAATGTGCCCTAGCAAATCCTACAGTGTTAGGAGTTTTTGTAAGAGAACTGCAGTAACGGGAAGTTTAATTTACTTGGGTATGACTGTCTTACCAATGACCCACTTAAAGGAAAACACCTTTTACCTCTGATGTTTGTTAGATCATGGATTTTCTAAACAGCCTAGAATATAACTCATGATAAAGGAAGGAAAGAACACTGGGTTTCTTTATTTGCCTAAGGTATCTTTTGGGGAGAAAAATTGTACTGGCTGATTTTAGGAGATAAACTGTAGAAGGCATTGGATGAAGCAGGCATTTAATTAGGAGGGTCTTGTGTCAATGCAAGTCAGAGACAATAGTTTCTCAAATCAAGGTGGTAGTGTCATAGTTGTGATATATAGGGTATTATGTCTATACTGTATATATGCTTTATGTGTATGTATATATTATGTATTATGTTTTAATCTAGTACTCCATTTCACTCAGTGAAAGTGCAACTTTCACAATTACCAATAATTTCCACCATGATCTTGTCCCTCGTTACATGTCTGTCCTCTGCTCCTTTAACTCTCTCTATTATTCCTTCTATTTAATACAGTAGTCCTTTCTGTATTCTCAAACATGCCAGAAGTATCATCTTAGGAGCTTTTGCATTGGACAGTAAACTTCCTTAAAAGGATACCTTTTCAGGGGCAGCACTTCGGTGGCCCAGTCTGTTAAACATCTATATTTGGCTCAGGTCAAGATCTCAGGGTCCTGGCATTAAGCACCAGGACAGGCTCCCTGCTCAGTGGGGAGTCTGCTTCTCTCTCTCCTTCTGCCCTTCCCCCTCCCACACTAGTACTCCTGCATGCTCTCTGTCTCTGTCAGAGACAAAAAAGGTTTTTTCTAAGTACTCACTTTAAACATCACCTTCTCAATGAATTAGAACCCATGTCCAATTTACCTTTGCATTCTCAATATTTTGTTTAAAGATTTTATTTATTTATTTGATAGAGAGATCACAAGTAGGAAGAGAGGCAGGCAGAGGAGGGCGGGGGGAAGCAGGCTCCTTGCCAAGCAGATGTGGGACTCTATATCAGGACCCTAAGAATGGGACCCAAGCCAAAGACAGAGGCTCAACCCACTGAGCTACCCAGGTGCCCCTGCATTCTCAATATTTAACACATTCACATAGGAGTTTTCTCCTCTTTGGATTGCTTCTTCTTATATACCAGGTAGCTGGGATGTGGCTACTATGAGTAAATCTCTTAAAATGCAAGTTTAATTTGACTGACTCTAAAATATTCTATCTGAAGAATCTGCTTAAGAGCTATTTAAACATTTTTATTTTAAAATGAGAGTAAATTTATGGTCATGAAACCGGTTGGGTTCCTGGAGGAACACAACACATCTGCTTCTTCATTTGTTACTGAGGGAAGCTGGCACTTCACTATTTATTTTCTTTTAATTCCCTGTTCAATTTTCCATTCTTTTTTTTTTTAATTTTCCATTCATTTTGATGAAGTATTTGTAACCTATTATACCTCAGGAAATTAATTTTAAAAAAAGAATTCTAAATGTAGATACAGATCAAGCCTTTGAGATCTCAATTAATATTTTGACAACAGGTCTAAGTCAAAATTAATTAGAGGAAAAGAGTGAAATGAAGCAATGACCTAGATATGGAAACTTGGTTTATTAACAAAAAAATTAATATTGTTAAATTTAGTGGTATTTAAGTAAAACCAAATACAAAAGCCATGTTTTTAAATTTTTCATTGCATAGATGCTAATGTTCACTACTGCTTATCTGTTTGAATAAAGTCATATATTCTGAATAAGGGGAAAACTCCTATTTTAAATCTCATGAATCATTAAGGAAGGCATGTGATTTTATGAGGACTGGGTATAACATGCAACTGATAAATTATTGAACACTACATCTGAAACTAATGTTGGCTAATTGAGTCTAAATTAAAAATAAAAGTAAATAAACAAATAAATCTTATGTATCTCAGTACTAAAAAAGAAGGGAAAACCTGTTTGTTTTCCTAAACAAAAAATAAAAACGTAATACCCAGCATGAGAGAAATTCATGTGTCATCCTGGAACAATGTAGAAACAACCTTCAAACTAGAAGTGTTTTCTCATAGTCCTTGTTTATTGAAACAAAATAATAAAGTAAAAGCAAAGCATATCATAAAGAGCAGTAGAGTTGAAATCAGAAGACTAAGAGGATACTCTAGAACTTGTCATTGTGTAGCTGTGTGACTTTGGGTGAATTATTAACTACTCTGATCTTCACTTTCTCATCCATACAGTAAATACATTTTGTTGATCAGCTACGTGCTACTTTGAGTGTCTAAAAATAAAACCAACCCTGCCAAAAGAAGCCTCCTGTAAAATGATTACAGATGCAAAATAGATTAAAAATAATAGTCTTTATTAAAACTTCTATTTCTGCCACTTAAAATGATATGTTCTTGGGGCACCTAGGTGGTGCAGGTGGTTAAGTGTCTAACTCGTAGTTTCAGCTCAGATTGTGATTTCAGGGTCCTGATCTGAGTCCTGATATTGGTCTCCATGCTCAGCACAGAGTCTGCTTGGGATTCTCTCCTCCTCTCTCTTTTCCCAGCTCCCTCTAAAGTAAATAAATTAAGAAAAAAAACAGATATATTATTGCCAATCAGAGCAAAGAAACAGGAGTATACACATACTATCACACTATCTGATTTGTGCTTCTAATAGCAAGTGGCAGTTAAGAACAAGCCCAGTGCTACAGTGTCAACTCTGTTGTTGCTCAATTCAATAATTTAGAGACTATTCATCTTTTTCTGGAAAAAAGAAGTTTAAATGAAAAAAATTTTAAGCTCAGATATTACATTCCTGTTGATAAACAGGAAAAAAGTGAAGGCATTGTGCAAATGATGAAAAAAAAAAAAAAGACCTAGTAATTACAGACAGAAGACTCAAATCTCTTTGACCATGTTCAGAAAAAAATAGGCGAAGAAGGCTACCCCTGAAAATATTTTCTTGAAACACATAAAAGCTCCCTGCTGAAACACACACATACACACACACACACAACAAACAAACAAACAAACAAACAAACAAAAAACCTCCCTGCTGTGTAACTAACAGCAGAGAGACATTCTTCCCTATCAAAACTGTTTCCTACTCAGAATTTTCCTAAGGGCAAGTTTAACATCTTTGTTTCTGAAGCTGTAAATGAAGGGGTTCATCAAGGGAACTGTATTGGTGTAAAAGATAGAAGAGATTTTCCCCTCATCCATAGAACCAGCAGTAGATGGTTTAAGATACATAAAAGCACAGGAGCCAAAGAATAGAGAAACAGCAATTATGTGGGAGCTGCACGTGCTGAAGGCTTTCGACCTGCCCTCAGTGGAGCTCATGTGCAGGATGCCAGATAGGATGAAACCATAAGAGACAAAAATGGTAATAGTGGGCACAATCACATTGATGCTCAACACAATGAAAACCACCAGCTCATTCACATAGGTGCTGGTGCAGGAGAGCTGGAGCAGAGGGAGAATGTCACACAAATAATGGTTGATGGTGTTTGCATCACAGAAGGTCAGTCTCAGCATGCATCCAGTGTGAGCCATGGCACCTGAAAATGCCATCAAATATGAACCAAGCATAAGGATGGAACACACTTTAGGCGACATGGCAACATTATATAAGAGTGGGTTACAGATGGCCACATAGCGATCATAGGCCATTGATGTCAGTACATAAGCTTCAGAAATAGCGAAAAAACAGAAAAAGTAAAGCTGGGTCATGCATCCCCTGTAGGAGATAATATTCTTCTTTGATGTGAAGTTAATCAGCATTTTGGGTGTAAACACAGAAGAATAACAGAGGTCTATGAAGGACAAATTGAAGAGGAAAAAGTACATGGGGGTGTGCAGGTGTGAATTGAGCCCTATTAGATTTATCAATCCCAAATTTCCCAACACAGTGACCACATACATGACTAGAAAGAGACAGAAGAGGGGGAGCTGGAGAACTGGAAGGTCTGTAAGCCCCGCCAGAATGAATTCAGTCACAAAGGAAGCATTTCCATGAGCCATTCTTCTCTAAGGGGATCTGTGAGCACAGAAGGAAAAAGTTAGAAAGAGAAAAACCCAGATTTTTCCACCATATCTCCTCTCCCAAATGTGGTGTATGTACAGGGAAGATAAAAGACTAGTCCAACCTGGACCCATAAACTCTTTTACCACAATGATGAAACTGAGTGACTCAGACTGCTCCTTATTGGGCTCTGTAAGCTAAGTAACAAAGAATTTCAAAACTTAGCCTATAGAGTAAAGGGAAATACTGCCAAATGTAAACTTAACTGTTGGAAAAAAAAAAAAAAAAAGATAAGGGAGAAGTTTGCACCAGGACAGAATTATCTTTCTCTCCTCAATCACTTTCATTCACTTGAGCCTTCTCTTCAGCAATAAAACTGGAAACTGAGACCTGGAGCCGCTTTTAATGAAGATTGGAGTTGGTGTGGTGGAAACCAAGTAGATTGTTTCTAATCCAAAACCAAGGGACCAGTCTACAGGAGGTTACTGCTCCATGTCACAGAATCAAAGTCACAAATCTGTAGTAGCAAGAGTTTTCCCACAGAGAGGAACTTTATGACCGACAGAATGCATTCTTTGACCACCACCTACAAAATCTCTAAACACTCCCAGCTCCTGACAGATTTTTCTCAATTTCACTTGAGACTCAGGACTGCAAAACTGGGGAAAGTGACATATCTTTGATCCTCAGACTTCCATCTCAAAAAAGGAGGACATGAATAAAAATGAAATTTAGAAGTTCACCCACCTTAAGCCAGAAAACTTTGGTGCTTCCTTATCATTATTACTCCCATTGTCATGGAAGGACAATTTCAGACTGTGAAATTTGGTTCCTTTAACTCAAAGAAAACGCAGCCAACACTTAATTGCTGATATACGCTAGAAAATCTTTTAGAACTGTAGATCATAATTTCTGATTATGACTTTGAGTTCCCTTAAACAGTAGACAAAAACAGTCTTTACTATTATCAGTTTTGCCACTTGTTAAGTCACAGAAGATATAATGTGAGTGTGATTATATAATGTACTTGGTTGTAAACAAGGCAGAATCTTGCTCAGTGTCTTCCCCAAGGAAAATCTCTAAGTGTAATCAGAAACTGTGGGGATTCTATAAACACCCTGGACCATAATCTGTCTTCAGTTCCTTAGGGATTCAACAATTTGATCAATTTTTCCCTTCCCTGTAGGGATCATACCTCTCCTCAAGGAATAGCCAAGACCCATTCCCCATTCTGCAAAATGGTGGAGGAGGAAGCCTTAATCTCTACTTTTCTACATGACACACTAATTCAAAAACAATTTGCATACTGATTCCCTTTATAAGAAATCTAGAAACTGGCTAAGACGGTCAGGCACCCAGTGCATGCCTGAAACCAGACATATTGAAGCTGTTAGGAAAATTCAAGATAACCTCTTGTCATAATACCTATGTTGGCATAGCACATGTGATTGGAACAAAAATCCTACAGTTCCTAGCTACTCCCTGGAAAAGAAAAGAGGTGTACCATACATCCAAAGCCTCAAGTTGTTTAGGAGCTACCCATAAAACTAGCTCTTGTACTGTATGTACAGGTGAGGGGACACAGAACATGGCATAGTTTAGCTGCACAAGGTGAGAGAAAACAGAGACTGCAGTTTGGGTTGGAAATCACAATAGCCACCTACCCAACACACACATCCCACTGGCTTAGCACACAGCTATCAGTACAAAACTCTTTTCCTCCAATCATGTATCTAATGACCCAATTTATTACAGAGCTGCCTGAGGAACTGACTTCAGTCTTGCTTGTTTTGTTTTAGGGTGCTGATGGGATCTGACATACTCCAGAAGGAATGAAGCAAAAAGAATAAAGGAAAGTTGGATGGAATGACAAGAAAAGTAAGAGACTCCCCATCTGGCCAGGCTTACTGTGTGGGTCTTCTCTAGTGCAAGGCTAGTTCATGAAGATTAGGACAGGTAGATATTTTGTCTAATGTCCAGACACAAGCCCAGGGAGTCTTAATATTTCCCCAAACAGACAATATAAATCTCCACAAACTGTCCCTAATGAAAGGAAATATATAATTTACCTAACATAGAATTCAAAATAGCTGTTATAATAAGGTTCACTGCAGTCAGAGAACAATACAAAGAAAAAACTGAGAATATCAAACAAGAGATAGAAACCGCTAAAGAATACCAAGCAGAAGTCATGTGGCTGAAGAACAGAATAACCAACTGGAAAATTTACTGGAGGGTTAAAACAGCATAGCAGATCACTCCAAAGAAAGGATCATAGAATTTTTTAAAAAGTCATTTGAAATTACTCATCCAAGTAGCAAAAGGAAGAATGAAAAATAGTAAAGAAAATAAGAGAATTATTGGACAATATCAGATGGACCAATATATGCATTATAGGGATCCCCAAAAAAGAGCTGGGAAATGACCTGAAAGATTTCTCAAAGGAAAAATGCTTAAAAATCCCCAAATCTGTAGAAGGAAATGAACATCCAGATCCAGGAAGCAAAAATGATCCCTACCCCGACCCCCCACAAAAAACAAAAAACAAGAAACAAACAAACAAACAAAAAACTTCAAAGAAATCCACACCAAGACACATTATAATCAAATCACTGAAAAGTAAAGACAAAGGGAACTTTCAAGGAGCAAGAAACATGCAATTTATCCCATACAATAAAACCCCTATAAGAGCATCAGTGGATTTTTCAGCAGAATTCAACGGATTTTAACAGAAATCTTGCAGGTCAGAAGAGAGTAGGATGATCTATTCAAGGAACTGAAAGGGAAAAAAGGGGGTCCACCAAGAATACTATAAATACCAAAAGGAGAAGAGAGAACATTTTTTTCTTACATGAAGAAAAAGCTGGAGAAGTTCATCACCACTAAACCTGCCTTATAAGAAATGTTGAAAAGAAAGGACACTAAATAACATCATGTTACCTTAAAAAAGTCTAAAATAAAGTGATAAAGGTAAACACATATAACCATACAGAATATTGCATTATAAAAGTGGTGGGTAAATTTCTTTTCATTTTGATATGAAAGTTAAAAGATAAAAGTATTAAAAGTAGCTATAACTAAAAATGTTAATAGACACAAAACACATGTATGCATTAAATAAAGCCTTTTAAGTGACAAAAGCAAAATGCCAGAAATATTTCTTTAAATCAAAACTACAGCCCCAATAATGTATGTGAGTATATTACCAAGTAGGAAAATATGTGAGGGTGTGTGCTAGGCTTACACATGGACACCAAGAAGGAAATCTATTATGATAAACATCTATATTAAAAAAGAAGAGACACTTGATTCAACAACCTACCTTTATACCTGAAGGAACTAGAAAGAAAAGAACAAATAAAGCAGAAATACATCAAATAGAAAATAATAATAAAATCACTGAAAATAAGAGCTGTTTTATACGATAAAATTGGCAAGCCCTCAGCAAGTCTAAATAAGAACAAAGAGAGAAGATTCCAATAAGTAAAATTAGAAATGAAAGAGGAGATAATAAAACTGATGTCACAGAAATAAAAAGTAAAGGATAATAAGATTATATGAACATTTATACACCAACTAGATAATCTAGAGGAAATGAATAGATTCCTAGAAACATGCCACCTGCTAAAATAAATCATGAATACAAAGAAATTCTGAACAGAACCGTAAGGGGTATGATGATTAAATTAATAATCTAAAACCTCTCAACAAGGAAAATCTAAGCTTCAAGCATAAATTCTATCAACTATTTAAAGAAGAATTAACACCAGTCCTTCTCAAGTCCCTAAAACTAAAGAATGGGGTAGACTTTCAAATCCATTCTATGAGGCCCCCATTACCCTGATACGAAACCCAGACAAAAATAGTGCAAGGAAAGAAAATTAGAAGCTAGTATCCCTGATGAATTCTGAATTCCAGAAAATTAGAAGCTAGTACCCCTGATATATTCTGAATTCTTATTCATCTGAAGAACACATAAGCATATATTTACACACACATTTATATTTAGTAGTGGAGAAGGGCAGAAGCATCATTCTTTACTTATACAGAGGGGATTCTGTTAGTAGTAAAAAAGCAATCAGTCTCTGAATTTTTACAAATGTGAAAACTGCTTAAAATAAGACATGGCTCCAAACATAAAACAATGGCTTATACCTACCACAATTACAGATTTTTATTTTAATTTTTTATTTAAATTAATTTGTTAACATATAATGTATTCGTTTCAGGGGTAGAATTTAGCAATTCATCAGTTGCGTATAATGCCCAGTGCTCATTACATCAAGTGCCCTTCTTAATGTCAACTCTAAAGGGAGAAAGATAGAAAGACCACTTGGGCATGTTAGTCTCTTTGGGCTATTATAAAAAATCCATGGATTGGGGGCTTCTAAGCAAGAGAAATTTATTTCTCACAATTCTGGAGTCTGGGAAATCCAAGATCAAGGTACCAGGAGATTTTTCATCTCTGGTGAGGTCTCTTTTTCTGCTTCATAGACTGTTTGTCTTCTTGCTCTGTCCTCACATGACCAAAGGAAAAAAGAGAACTCTGATATCTCTTTTATAAGGGCACTGATACCATTCATGAAGGCCCAACCTTCAGGACCTAATCAACTGCCAGAGTTCTCACTTCCTAATACCATCACACTAAGGCTTAAGTTCCAACATAGGAATTTGAGAAAGCCACATTCAGTCTATAGCAGACTTTACATTAAATGTCTTTCTTTATGCTCTACCTATGATATAAGATCTATATCTAAGATCTGTGTTTAGGATATTTTCAACATACTGTATATGATTTTAAAACTTCTACACTCACAAAATTAGGTTACAAAAAGCGATGGAAATCAAAATGGAAAATTTCGGAAAAGATCCAAAGTAAAGAGTAGATTATTAATTATATGAAATGAGGTTAAAAGTCCTGCTAGGAAACTCCACTACTGCATGTGGTATTTAAAAAGAGGCACTTGGGTATCCTTAAGAAAACCAAGCTCCCCATCTCAAAGAAAGCATAACTATAAACTGCAAATGGAAGTAATGATTAAGAGCTTAATTTTATTTTTCTCTTGCAACCTGAGAAAAATTAAGCAGAAAAAGGATCTGCCAATCCATGACTTGTGATCAGTGCATTTAATTCCCATCCCCTGCTCAAAAATGAGTGTCTGTGATTAAGATTCTCTTTCCTGTACTCAAATATTGTCATAATATGAAATTTCTGAGATCAAAAGTATAAAAATCCTGGGTGTAAAGCAAATGAACAGTTGCATTTCTGGACAACAGAACTCAGAAATGTGTCCTAGCAAATCCCACAGTGTCACAGTACATGTCACATTCAAGGAGAAAGTAATCTGAGGTTTGTTTACCCTACTTTGGGTATCAACTGTCCTATCAATGGTACTTCTAGGAAAAATGTTTTGCCTCTGAGAATTTCTAGTTCATAAATTTTCCATACAATTTAGATATAACTCATAGTAAAAGAGAGAAGGAACCCTTGGGTCTTCAGGGGAAAGCCTTCTTACAATTACAACTGTCCTAAAAATAAGAATTTTCTTCGGTATCAAAACTGTAAAAATTAAATAATCTGTTTTGCATGAAGTAAGGTATAGAGTGGTGCAAGGAGGTCCCTATCAATTGGAAATTAATGTTGCAGTGATAATCTAAGTAAACAGCTCCCTCTGATGGGGACTTTAGTCTTAGACAACACTTAAATCAATTTAAAAGAAAAAAAAATACTGTAAGGAATATCCCAAGAAGGCGTTAGGAATATTTATTTTCTTTTTTCTTTGCAAGTTTTTTAATTAATTACAGTATGTTAAAATACAGTGTAATATTAGTTTCAGGTGTAGAATTTAATGATTTATCACTTACATACAACACCAGGTATTCACAGCAAGTGCCCCTCTTAATCCGCATTACCTATTTAATTCATTTCTCCACCCACCTCCCCTCTAGCAACTATCAGTTTATTTTCTACACTTAAGAACTATTTCTTTTAAAAAAAAAGGAGTGTTTCTTCATTTTCTTCTCTTTCTTCCCTATGTTCATTCATTTTGTTTCTTAAACTCTACATTCTACGTGTGAATGAATATTTTTAAAAGTCAAATTAAGATCCTTCACTCATAAAATCTAAAAAAAATCGTTCACTCATATATATAATATATTATATCATATAGAATATATTCATATATTCTATATATATTCTATATAATATACAATAAATATATTATATGATATATCATATATTATAAATATATTTATAATATATCATATATTATATTTTATATAAAAATATTATATATTTATATAAATTATATATAATATATAATTATTTATATATTATATATAAATACATAAAATATTAATATATATAACATATTCATATGTTCATATATAATATATTATATATAGATGATATAAAGATATATAAATAAATCTCAATTTTAAAAATGCAAAAAACTATACATTTTAATATGCTGGAAGAAAAATTTGGTAATTATTTTGCATTCTCCTTTCACTTACCCTTATGTCAATATGAGGAGCATTTGAATTATTTTTCTTCCAGATTTGTTTAGATATAATTGACATGTAACACTGTGTAGCTTTAATTGTATGTGTTTATTTGATAAACAAATATTGGCATATGATTATCACAGCAGTATAAGCTAATACCTCCATCAAGTTACATAACTAACATTTATTTTCTGTGGTGAGAATTTTTAAGACCTACTCTCTTAGTAAATTTCAAGTATGTGGTATACATATACAATGGCATATTACTCAGCCATGAGAAAGAATGAAATTCTGCCATTTACAACACCGTAGATGGTCCTAGAGGATTTGCTAAGTGAAACAAATCAGGTAGAGAAAGATAAAAACTGTATGATATCTCTTGTATGTGGAATCTAAAAATAAATGGAGTAGAAAGGTGGTTTCCAGGGGCTGGGGAGAGTGGAAACTGTGATGATGCTCCTCCGATAGCACAATCTTCCCGTTAGAAGTTGAATAAGTTCTGGACATCTAATGAACACAGCACTATTATAGATAGCATTTGAATTCTTTAGAAGAGTGGTAAAGGCTAAAAGAAGAAATTGTTCAAAGGCTAATAAGTTCAAGGAGAGAGAATTTTAAGGCTATTCCTTGTTCCTTCCCACCTACAATTTTATGGCTCTGAGTTATCAAAATTCTTCAATGAAGTAACTCGAAAACTTTTTTTTCATTTAATTTTATTTTTTCAGTGTTCCAAGATTCATTGTATATGCATCATGTATATGCATCACACCCAGTGCTCCATGCAATACATGCCCTCCTTAATTCCCACCACCAGGCTCTCCCAACCCCCTTCCCCCCTCCCCTCCAAATCCCTCAGTTTGTTTCTCAGAGTTCACATCTTAACAGGACAACCACCCATTTGTTTTTCACTGCTAAGCAAGGGGAATAAAAAGACTTAAATGCAAATGTAATAAAGAACTCATAAAAGTGACATGTGAAAGTACAACAATGAACTAGAGTATAGAGATAAATGACAGCATTTAAATTCATGACAGGTGCATATATATGACACATATATTGCAATGAGGAGAATGCAAAAATAACTCTCATATTGATGGTCACTTGATTTTCAACATGGTTGCCAAGATGTTCTACAGAGAACCAATAGCCTCTTCCACAAATGCTAGAACAAGTGGATGTTCACATTTAAACAAATGAAATTGGATCCCTATCTCACACAAGACACAGAACTAACTCCAAGTAAATCATAGATATAAATGTAAGAAATAGTGCTATAAAACTTAAGAAGGACAGGCAGAGGAGTCAAGATGGTGGAGAAGTAGCAGGCTGAGACTACTTCAGCTAGCAGGAGATCAGCTAGATAGCTTATCTAAAGATTGCAAACACCTGCAAATCCATCAACAGATCAAAGAGAAGAAGAGAAGAATTCTGGAAACAGAAAAACAACCACTTTCTGAAAGGTAGGACTGGCGGGGAAGTGAATCCAAAGCGATGGGAAGATAGACCCCGGGGGGAGGGGCCGGCTCCCTGCAAGCGGCGGAGCAACGGAGCACAAAATCAGGACTTTTAAAAGTCTGTTCCGCTGAAGGACATCGCTCAGAGGCTAAACTGGGGCGAAGCCCACGCAGGGTCAGCGTGGCCTCAGGTCCCACAGGGTCACAGAAGGATCAGGGGTGTCTGAATGTTGCAGAGCTTGCAGGTATTGGAATGGGAAAGCTGGCTACAGAGACAGAGCCGACAGTAAGCTCACAGCTCGGTGTTACCTTGAACCAGTCGCAGGCTCGGTGAGCTCGGAGCGGGGCGGGAGGTCAGGCAGACGGGAGTAACTGGGGGCTGTTCTCTGAAGGTGCACTGAGGAGTGGGGCCCTGGGCTCTCGGCTCCTCCGGGCCAGAGAACAAGAGGCCACAATTTGTATTCCTGTCCTCCGGAACTCTACGGAAAGCACTCAGAGAACAAAAGCTCCTGAAAGCAAACCCGAGCGGAGCGGATTACTCAGCCCAGCCCCTGGTAAGGGTGGTGCAATTCCGCCTGGGGCAAAGACACTTGAGAATCACTACACCAGGCCCCTCCCCCAGAAGATCAACAAGAAATCCAGCCAAGACCAAGTTCACCTACCAAGGAGTGCGGTTTCAATACCAAGGAGAGCAGCAGAATTCCAGAGGAGGAGAAAGCAAAGCATGGAACTCATGGCTTTCTCCCTGTAATTTTTTTAGTCTTGCAGTTAATTTAATTTTTTTCTTTTTCATTTTTTTTCTCTTCTTCTGCTAAAATTTTTTTTAACTTTTACCCTTTTCTTTTTTAACATTTTTTAACTAGTTTATCTAATATATATTTTTTTCTTTTTTATATTTTTCTTTATTCGTTTTCTTTTTTTTTAATTATTTTTTCTTTTTTTTTTTCTTTATTTCTTCTTGAACCTCTTTTTATCCCCCTTCTCCCCACTCACGATTAGGGATCTCTTCTGATTTGGTTAAAGCATATTTTCCTGGGGTTATTGCAACCCTTTTAGTATTTTACTTACTCCTTCATATACTCTTATCTGGACAAAATGACAAGGCGGAAAAATTCACCACAAAAAAAAGAACAAGAGGCAGTACTGAAGGCTAGGGACCTAATCAATACAGACATTGGTAATATGTCAGACCTAGAGTTCAGAATGACAATTCTCAAGGTTCTAGCCGGGCTTGAAAAAGGCATGGAAGATATTAAAGAAACCCTCTCGGGAGATATAAAAGCCCTTTCTGGAGAAATAAAAGAACTAAAATCTAACCAAGTTGAAGTCAAAAAAGCTATTAATGAGGTGCAATCAAAAATGGAGGCTCTCACTGCTAGGATAAATGAGGCAGAAGAAAGAATTAGCAATATAGAAGACCAAATGATAGAGAATTAAGAAGCTGAGCAAAAGAGGGACAAACTGCTACTGGACCATGAGGGGAGAATTCGAGAGATAAGTGACACCATAAGATGAAACGACATTAGAATAATTGGGATTCCCGAAGAAGAAGAAAGAGAGAGGGGAGCAGAAGGTATATTGAAGAGAATTATTGGGGAGAATTTCCCCAGTATGGCAAAGGGAACGAGCATCAAAATTCAGGAGCTTCAGAGAACGCCCCTCAAAATCAATAAGAATAGGCCCACACCCCGTCACCTAATAGTAAAATTTACAAGTCTCAGTGACAAAGAGAAAATCCTGAAAGCAGCCCGGGAAAAGAAGTCTGTAACATACAATGGTAAAAATATTAGATTGGCAGCTGACTTATCCACAGAGACCTGGCAGGCCAGAAAGAGCTGGCATGATATTTTCAGGGCAATAAATGAGAAAAACATGCAGCCAAGAATACTATATCCAGCTAGGTTATCATTGAAAATAGAAGGAGAGATTAAAAGCTTCCAGGGCAAACAAAAACTGAAAGAATTTGCAAACACCAAATCAGCTCTTTGGAAATATGGAAAGGGGTCCTCTAAGCAAAGAGAGAGCCTACAAATGGTAGATCAGTAAGGAACAGAGACAATATACAGTAACAGTCACCTTACAGGCAATACAATGGCACTAAATTCATATCTCTCAATAGTTACCCTGAATGTTAATGGGCTAAATGCCCCTGTCAAAAGACACAGGGTATCAGAATAGATAAAAAAACAAAACCCATCTATATGTCTCCTCCAAGAAACTCATTTTAAGCCCGAAGACACCTCCAGATTTAAAGTGAGGGGGTGGAAAAGAATTTACCATGCTAATGGACATCAGAAGAAAGCAGGAGTGGCAATCCTTATATCAGATCAATTAGATTTTAAGCCAAAGACTATAATAAGAGATGAGGAAGGACACTATATCATACTCAGGGGGTCTGTCCAACAAGAAGATCTAACAATTTTAAATATCTATGCCCCCAACGTGGGAGCAGCCAACTATATAAACCAATTAATAACAAAATCAAAGAAACACATCAACAATAATACAATAATAGTAGGGGACTTTAACACTCCCCTCACTGAAATGGACAGATCATCCAAGCAAAAGATCAGCAAGGAAATAAAGGCCTTAAACAACACACTAGACCAGATGGACATCACAGATATATTCAGAACATTTCATCCCAAAGCAAAGGAATACACATACTTCTCTAGTGCACATGGAGCATTCTCCAGAATAGATCACATCCTTGGTCCTAAATCAGGACTCAACCGGTACAAAAGATTGGGATCATTCCCTGCATATTTTCACACCACAATGCTCTGAAGCTAGAACTCAACCACAAGAGGAAGTTTGGAAAGAACCCAAATACATGGAGACTAAACAGCATCCTCTAAAGAATGAATGCGTCAACCGGGAAATTAAAGAAGAATTGAAAAAAATCATGGAAACAAATGATAATGAAAATACAACGGTTCAAAATCTGTGGGACACAACAAAGGCAGTCATGAGAGGAAAATATATAGTGGTACAAGCCTTTCTCAAGAAACAAGAAAGGTCTCAGGTACACAACCTAACCCTACACCTAAAGGAGCTGGAGAAAGAACAAGAAAGAAACCCTAAGCCCAGTAGGAGAAGAGAAATCATAAAGATCAGAGCAGAAATCAATGAAATGGAAACCAAAAAAACAATAGAACAAAACAACGAAACTAGGAGCTGGTTCTTTGAAAGAATTAATAATATTAATAAACCCCTGGCCGGACTTACCAAAAAGAAAAGAGAAAGGACCCAAATAAATAAAATCATGAATGAAAGAGGAGAGATCACAACCAACACCAAAGAAATACAGACAATTATAAGAACATACTATGAGCAACTTTATGCCAACAAATTTGACAATCTGGAAGAAATGGATGCATTCCTAGAGACATATAAACTACCAAAACTGAGCCAGGAAGAAATAGAAAGCCTGAACAGGCCCACAACCAGTAAGGAGATTGAAACAAAAATCAGCAAAAATCTCCAAACAAATAAAAGCCCAGGGCCAGACGGCTTTCCAGGGGACTTCTACCAAACATTTAAAGAACTAATCCCAATTCTCCTGAAACTGTTCCAAAAAATAGAAATGGAAGGAAAATTTCCAAACTCATTTTGTGAGGCCAGCATCACCTTGATCCCCAAACCAGACAAGGATCCCATCAAAAAAGGGAACTACAGACCAATATCCTTGATGAACACAGATGCGAAAATTCTCACCAAAATACTAGCAATAGGATCCAACAGTATATTAAAAGGATTATTCACCGTGACCAAGTGGGATTTATTCCAGGGCTGCAAGTTTGGTTCAACCTCCGCAAATCAATCAATGTGATACAACACATCAATAAAAGAAAGAACAAGAACCATATGATACTCTCAATAGAGGCTGAAAAAGCATTTGACAAAGTAAAGCATCCCTTCCTGATCAAAACTCTTCAAAGTGTAGGGATAGAGGGCACATACCTCAATATCATCAAAGCCATCTATGAAAAAACCACTGCAAATATCATTCTCAATGGAAAAAACTGAAAGCTTTACCGCTAAGGTAGGGAAAACGGCAGGGATGTGCATTATCACCACTGCTATTCAACATAGTATTAGATGTCCTAGCCTCAGCAATCAGACAACAAAAGGAAATTAAAGGCATCCAAATCAGCAAAGAAGAAGTCAAACTATTACTCTTCCCAGATGATATGATACTATATATGGAAAACCCAAAAGACTCCACTCCAAAACTGCTAGAACTTGTACAGGAATTCAGTAAAGTGTCAGGATATAAAATCAATGCACAGAAATCAGTTGCATATCTCTACACCAACAACAAGACAGAAGAAAAAGAAATTAAGGAGTCAATCCCATTTACAATTGCACCCAAAACCATAAGATACCTAGGAATAAACCTAACCAAAGAGGCACAGAATCTATACTCAGAAAACTATAAAGTACTCATGAAAGAAATTGAGGAAGACACAAAGAAATGGAAAAATGTTCCATGCTCCTGGATTGGAAGAATAAATATTGTGAAAATGTCTATGCTACCTAAAGCAATCTACACATTTAATGCAATTCCTATCAAAGTACCATCCATCTTTTTCAAAGAAATGGAACAAATAATTCTAAAATTTATATGGAACCAGAAAAGACCTCGAATAGCCAAAGGGATATTGAAAAAGAAAGCCAAAGTTGTTGGCATCACAATTCTGGACTTCAAGCTCTATTACAAAGCTGTCATCATCAAGACAGCATGGTACTGGCACAAAAATAGACACATTGATCAATGGAACAGAATAGAGAGCCCAGAAATAGAACCTCAACTCTATGGTCAACTAATCTTCAACAAAGCAGGAAAGAATGTCCAATGGAAAAAAGACAGCCTCTTCAACAAATGGTGCTGGTAAAATTGGACAGCCACATGCAGAAAAATGAAATTGGACCATTTCCTTACACCACACACAAAAATAGACTCAAAATGGATGAAGGACCTCAATGTGAGAAAGGAATCCATCAAAATCCTTGAGGAGAACACAGGCAGCAACCTCTTTGACCTCAGTCACAGCACCATCTTCCTAGGAACATTGCCAAAAGCAAGGGAAGCAAGTGCAAAAATGAACTATTGGGATTTTATCAAGATCAAAAGCTTTTGCACAGCAAAGGAAACAGTTAACAAAACCAAAAGATAACTGACAGAATGGGAGAAGATATTTGCCAACGACATATCAGATAAAGGGCTAGTGTCCAAAATCTATAAAGAACTTAGCAAACTCAATACCCAAATAACAAATAATCCAATCAAGAAATGGGCAGAGGACATGAACAGACATTTCTGCAAAGAAGACATCCAGATGGCCAACAGACACATGAAAAAGTGCTCCATATCACTCGGCATCAGGGAAATACAAATCAAAACCACAATGAGATACCACCTCACACCAGTCAGAATGGCTAAAATCAACAAGTCAGGAGATGACAGATGCTGGCGAGGATGTGGAGAAAGGGGAACCCTCCTACACTGTTGGTGGGATTGCAAGCTGGTGCAACCACTCTGGGAAACAGCATGGAGGTTCCTCATAATGTTGAAAATAGAATTACCCTATGACCCAGCAATTGCACTACTGGGTATTTACCCCAAGGATACAAACGTAGTGATCCGAAGGGGCACGTGCACCCGATTGTTTATAGCAGCAATGTCCACAATAGCCAAACTATGGAAAGAACCTAAATGTCCATCAACAGATGAATGGATCAAGAAGAGGTGGTATATATACACAATGGAATACTATGCAGCCATCAAAAGAAATGAAATCTTGCCATATGCGACAACATGGGTGGAACTGGAGCGTATTATGCTTAGCGAAATAAGTCAAGCAGACAAAGACAACTATCCTATGATCTCCCTGATATGAGGAAGTGGAGATACAACATGGGGTGTTAAGGGGTTGGAGAAGAATAAATGAAACAAGATGGGATTGGGGGGGAGACAAACCATAAGTGACTCTTAATCTCACAAAACAAACTGAGGGTTGCTGTGGGGAGGGGGGTTGGGAGAAGGGGGTGGGGTTATGGTTATGGACATTAGGGAGGGTATGTGCTATGGTGAGTGCTGTGAAGTGTGTAAACCTGGCGATTCACATACCTGTACCCCGGGGGTTAAAAATATATTATATGTTTATAAAAAATAAAAAATTAAAAATAAACAATGAATACTGTTACACTGAAAAATATATATAAATTAATTATTTAATTAAAAAACAAACAAACAAACAAAACACCCAGAAAACACTGATGGAATAAATTAAAGATGACCTAAGCAAATGGAAAGAGAGCTTGCATTCCCACCATCATATGGTCAAGGAGGGGGAGGGTTAAGGGGATGGGGTAGCCAGGGGATGGGGTATGCAGGTGATGGGTATAAAGAGAGCATGTGTTGTGATAAGCACTGGTTGTTACATGCAATGGATGAATCGTTGAACACTACACCAAAAACGAATGATGTACTATAATGATATTGAACATGATTATTAAAAAAAAAGAAATGTAAGGACATTCCATGCTCATGGATTGGAAGAAAAAACATGTTAAAACATCTGTAGTACCCAAAGCAATCTACACGCTGAATGCAATCATTCTCAAATTATGAGGAACATTTTACACAGAGCTAGAACAAACAATCCTAAAATCTGTATGGAACCAAAAAACATACTGATTAGCTAAATCAATCTTGAAAAAGAAAAACAAAGCTCGAAGCATCACAATTCTATACTTCAAGTTATATTACAAAGTTGTAATCATCAAGATGATATGGTGTGACACAAAAAACAGACACATAGGTCAATGGCATAAAACAGAAAACCCAAAAATGGACCCACAATCATATGGTCAACTAATGACTGACAAAGCAGGAAAGGTTATCCATGCAAAAAAAGACAGTCTCTTAAAAAATGGTGTTGGGAAAACTGGAGAGCTACATGCAAAAGAATGAAACAGGATCACTTGATTACACAATACACACACACACACATACAAATTCAAAACAGATGAAAGATCTAAATGAGAGACTCTCCTAGAGGAGAAGACAAGTAGTAATCTCATTGATATCAGCTGTAGCAACTTCTTACTAGACACGTCTCCTATTAGGAATTAATTAAGATAAAGAGCATCTGAACAGTGAAGGAAACAATTAACAAAACTAAAAGGAAACTTTCATAATGGGAGAAGATATTTTCAAATAACATAACTGATAGGGTTAGTATCCAAATTATATAAAGAACTTACCAACTCAAACCCATAAAACAAACTCAGTAAGAAAAAATGGGCAAAAGACATGAAAAGACATTTTTCTAAAGAAGACATACGGATGGACAGCAGACACATGAAAAGATATTAATATCACTCATCATCAGGGAAACACAAATCAAAATTACAATGAGATATTACCTCACATCTGTCAGAATGGATAAAATTAATCATATAGGAAACAGCAGATATTGGCCAGAATGAAGAGAAAAAGGTACACTCTTACACTGTTGGTGGGATTGCAAACTTGTGCAGGCATTCTGGAAAACAGTATGGAAGTTCCTCAAAAAGTTAGAAATGACTATGTACAATCCAGCAATTGCACTACTAGGTATTTACCCAAAGGATATAAAAATACTGACTCAGAGGGATGCATACAATTCAATGCTTATAGCAACATTATCAATAGAGAAAAATTATAGAAAGAGCCCAAAGTCCATTGAATGTTAAATGGATAAAGATGTGATTATATATAATGGAATATTACTCTGCCATAAAAAGAATTAAATCTTGCCATTTGCAATGAACTGGATGGAGATAGAGATTATTATGTTAAGCAAAAAAAGTCAGTCAAAGGAGGACAAATAATATATTATTTCATTCATATGTGGAATTAAAAAACAAAGGAATATGGGGGTGGGGAGAGAGAGCCAAAAGATAAAACAGATTCTTGACTACAGAGAACAAACTGAAGATTGCTGGAGGAGAGGTGGGCAGGTGATGGGTAAATGACTACTGGGGATTAAGGAGGGAACTGGCTGTGATGACCACAGGTATTGTATGAAAGTGATAAATCATGAAATTCTACACCTGACAGAATATTACACCATGTGTTCACTAACTGAAATTGAAATAAAAACTTGAAACTGAGAAAAAATAATAATAAGAGGAGAGCAAAATAGACTACAAACAGTAGTAGACATGAATCAGAAGGTGAGGAATTTAGTCTTAACTTTTTCTTCACAAAAATGTGTATTATTACGCAAATTTAACTATACCGAGCTCATTCTCCCATCCATATAATAAAAATAGTTTTATGATCAGTTATGTGCTGGTCTGACTGTATAAAGGTAAAAAACAAAGTCTGGGGGAGGAGTCAAGATGGCAGGGAAGTAGCAGGCTGAGACGACATGGGTAGCAGGAGTTCAGCTAGATAGATTATCCAAACATTGTGAACACCTACAAATCCAATGGGAAAATGAAGAAAAGAGCAACAATTCTAGAAACAGAAAATCGATCACTTTCTGAAAGGTAAGACCTGAGGAGAAGTGAGTCCAAAGTGACGGGAAGATAGACTGCGGGGGGAGGGGCCAGTTCCCGGGAGTACAAAATCAGGACTTTTAAAAATCTGCTCCAGGGAGGGACATCGCTCCAGAGGCTAAACTGGGGTGAAGCCACGCAGGGTCAGTGTAACCCCAGGTCCCGTGGGGTCACAGAAGGACCGGGGGTGTCTGAATGTCACAGAGCTCACAGGTTTTAGAGCAGGGAAGCCAGCTACAGCGACAAAGTTGAGAAGTGAGCTCTCAGCTCAGGGTTACCTTGAACTGGGCACAGGCTGGGTGAGCTAGGAGCACCACCTGAGGTCAGGGAGATGGAAGCAACCAAGCGCTTTTCTACAAGCGCAAGCGACTGAGCGCTTTTCTCCAAAATGCAACCAGAGGCCAGGGAGACAGGAGCAATTGGGTGCTTTTCTTTGAGGGCACACTGAGGAGCGGGACCGAATTCTCAGATCCTCCCGGGTGGAGATGGGGAGGCCGCCATTATCATTCCTGTCCCCCAGGACTCTACAGAAAGCATTCAGGGAACAAAATCTCCTGAAAGTGAACCCGAGCAGATTACTAGCATCTCCTGATAAGGGCTGGGCAATTCCACCTCAGGCAAACACACTTGAGAATCACTACAACAGACCCCTCCCCCAGAAGACAACAAGAAACCCAGCCAAGACCAACATCACTTACAAAGGAGAACAGCGGAATTCCAGAGGAGGAGAAAGCAAAGCAAGGAATTCATGGCTTTCTCCCCATGATTCTTTAGTCTTGCAGTTAATTTTTTTTTCTTTTTTCTTCTGCTAAATTTTTTTTTAACTTTTACCCTTTCCTCTTTTAACTTTTTTAAAACTAGCTTATCTTAACAATACCTTACCAAAATAATAATAATAATAATAATAATAATAATAATTTTTTGAACCTTCATTATTATAGTCGTATTTTACCCTCCATTGTATCTAGCTACATTTTTTTGTGTATACATATATTTTTTTAAATATTTTTCCTTATTTCTTTTCTTTTCTTTCTTTCTTTCTTTCTTTTTTTTTTTTTTCCTGTTTATCCCCTTTCACCCTCCTATGATTTGGGGTATCTTCTGATTTGGTTAAAACACATTTCCCTGGGGTCTTTGCCACCCCTTTTAACATTTTATTTGCTCCTATATATATTCATATCTGGAAAAAATGACAAGGCGGAAAAACTCACCACAAAAAGAACAAGAGGCAGTACCAAAGGCTAGGAACCTAATAAATACAGGCATTGGTAATATGACAGATCTAGAGTTCAGAACGACGATTCTCAAGGTTCTAGCTGGGCTCAAAAAAGGCACGGAAGGGCACTTGGGTGGCTCAGTTGGTTGACTGCCTTCGGCTCAGGTCATGATCCTGGAGTCCTGGGATCAAGTCCCACATCAGGCTTCCAGCTCCAAGGGGAGTCTTCTTATCCCTCTAACCTCCCCTCTCATGCTATCTCACTCTGTCTCTCTTTCTTTAAAAAAAAAAAAAAGCACAGAAGATATTAGAGAAACCCTCTCCGGAGAGATAAAAGCTCTTTCTGGAGAAATAGAGGAACTAAAATCTAACCAAATTGAAATTTAAAAAGCTATTAATGAGGCGCAATAAAAAATGGAAGCTCTTCCTGCTCAGATAAATGAGACAGAAAAAAGAATTAGTGACATAGAAGACCAAATGACAGAGAATAAAGAAGCTGAGCAAAAGAGGAACAAACAGCTATTGGACCATGAGGGGAGAATTCGAGAGATAAGTGACACCATAAGATGACACAACATTAGAATAATTGGGATTCAAGAAGAAGAAGAAAGAGGGGAGAGAATTATTGTAGAGAATTTCCTCAATATGGCAAAGGGAACAAACATCAAAATCCAGGAGATGCAAAAAACGCCCTCAAAATCAATAAAAATAGGTGCACACCCCTTCACCTGACAGTAAAATTTACAAGTCTTAACGAAAAAGAGGAAATCCTGAAAGCAGCCCAGGAAAAGAAGTCTGCAACATGCAAGGTTAAAAACATTAAATTGGCAGCAGACTTATCTACAGAGACCTGGCAGGCCAGAAAGAACTGGCATGATATATTCTGAGCACTAAATGATAAAAACAAGCAGCCAAGAATACTATATCCAGCGAGGCTCTCATTGAAAATAGAAAGAGAGATAAAAAATCTTCCAGGACAAACAAAAACTGAAAGAATTTGCAAACACCTACCAGCTGTATAGGAAATATTGAAAGGGGTCCTCTAAGGAAAGAGAGACTCTAAAAGTAGTAGATCAGAAAGGAAAAGAGACAATATACAGTTAACAGTCACCTTACAGGCAATACAATGGCACAAAATTCATATCTTTCGTTAATTACCCTGAATGTTAATAGGCTAAATGCCCCAATCAAAAGACACAGGGTATCAGAATGGATAAAAAAACAAAGCCCGTCAATATGCTGCCTACAAGAAACTCATTTTAGACCCAAAGACACCCCCAGATTTAAAGTGAGGGGTAGAAAACAATGTACCATGCTAATGGACATCAGAAGAAAGCTGGGGTGGCAATCCTTGTATCAGATCAAATAGATTTTAAGCCAAAGACTATAATAAGAGATGAGGAAGGACACTATATCATACTCAAAGGTTCTGCCCAACAAGAAGACCTAACAATTTTAAATATATATGTCCCTAACATGGGAGCAGCCAACTATATAAACCAATTAATAACAAAATCAAAGAAACACATTGACAATAATACAATAATAGTAGGGGACTTTAATACTCCCCTCATTGAAATGGACAGATCATCCAAGCAAAAGATCAATAAGGAAATAAAGGCCTTAAATGACACACTGGACCAGATGGACATCACAGATATATTCAGAACATTTCATCCCAAGGCAACAGAATACACATTCTTCTCTAGTGCACATGGAACATTCTCCAGAATAGACCACATTCTGGGTCATAAATCAGGTCTCAACTGGTATCAAAAGATTGGGATCATTCCCTGCATATTTTCAGACCACAATGCTCTGAAGCTAGAACTCAATCACAACAGGAAATTTGGAAATAATACAAATACATGGAGACTAAACAGCATCCTTCTAAAAAATGAATGGGTCAGCCAGGAAATTAAAGAAGAATTGAAAAAATTAGACCAGTTAGAATGGCCAAAATTAGCAAGACAGGAAACAACTTGTGTTGGAGAGGATGTGGAGAAAGGGGAACCCTCTTCCACTGTTGGTGGGAATGCAAATTGGAAACAAATGATAATGAAAACACAATGGTTCAAAATCTGTGGGACACAACAAAGGCAGTCCTGAGAGGAAAATATATAGTGGTACAAGCCTTACTCAAGAAACAAGAAAGGTCTCAAGTATACAACCTAACCTATACCCAAAGGACCTGGAGAAAGAACAACAAAGAAAGCCTAAACCCAGCAGGAGAAGAGAAATCATAAAGATCAGAGCAGAAATCAATGAAATATATCCTGTATATCAACCTTTGTCTGTACTCTCATTTGCAAATATCTTCTCCCATTCCGTGGGTTCCCTCTTTGTTTTTTTGACTGTTTCCTTTGCAAATGACAGTACAGACAAAAGGTTGATATCCAGGATCTATAAACAACTCCTGAAACTCAACACACACATAACAGACAATCATATCAAAAAATGGGCAGAAGATATGAACAGACACTTCTCCAATGAAGACATACAAATGGCTCTCAGACACATGAAAAAAATGTTCATCATCACTAGCCATCAGGGAGATTCAAATTAAAATCACATTGAGATACCACCTTAGACCAGTTAGAATGGCCAAAATTAGCAAGACAGGAAACAACTTGTGTTGGAGAGGATGTGGAGAAAGGGGAACCCTCTTCCACTGTTGGTGGGAATGCAAGTTGGTGCAGCAACTTTGGAGAACAGTGTGGATATTCCTCAAGAAACTAAAAATAGAGCTTCCCTATGACCCTGCCATTGCACTACTGGGTATTTACCCCAAAGATACAGATGTATTGAAAAGAAGGGCCATCTGTACCCCAATGTTTATAGCAGCAATGGCCACGGTCACCAAACTGTGGAAAGAACCAAGATGCCCTTCAATGGATGAATGGATAAGGAAGATGTGGTCCATATACACTATGGAGTATTATGATATTTCCTGTACAGCTGGTTTGGTGTTTGCAAATTCTTTCAGTTTTTGGTTGTCCTGGAAGCTTTTTATCTCTCCTTCTATTTTCAATGATAGCCTAGCTGAATATAGTATTGTTGGCTGCATATTTTTCTCATTTATGCTCTGAATATATAATGCTAGCTCTTTCTGGCCTGCCAGGTCTCCGTGGATAAGTCTGCTGCCAAGCTAATATTTTTACCATTGTATGTTACAGACTTCTTGTCCCAGGCTGCTTTCAGGATTTTCTCTTTGTCTCTAAGACTTGTAAATTTTACTATTAGATGATGGGGTGTGGACATATTTTTATTGATTTTGAGGGGGGTTCTCTGCACATCCTGGATTTTGATGCTTGTTCCCTTTGCCATATTAGGGAAATTCTCTATAATAATTCTCTCCAATATACCTTCTGCTCCCCTCTCTCTTTCTTCTTCTTCTGGAATCCCAATTATTCTAATATTGTTTCATCTTATGGTGTCACTTATCTCTCGAATTCTCCTCTCATGTTCCAGTATTTGTCTCTCTTTTGCTCAGCTTCTTTATTGTCTGTCATTTGGTCTTCTATATCTCTAATTCTCTCTTCTGCCTCATTTATGCTAGCAGTAAGAGCCTCCATTTTTTTATTGCACCTCACTAATAGCTTTTTTGAATTCACCTTAGTTAGATTTTAGTTCTTTTATTTTCCAGAAAGGGCTTTTATTTCTCCAGACAGGATTTCTCTAATATTTTCAATGCCTTTTTCAAGCCCGGCTTGCATCTTGAGAATCGTCATTCTGAACTCTAGATCTGACATATTACCAATGTCTGTATTGATTAGGTCCCCAGTAATGCCTCTTCTTCTTTTGTTTGTGTGTGGTGAGTTTTTCTGCCTTTTCATTTTATCCAGATAAGAATATATGAAGGAGTGAATAAAATACTAAAAAGGGGGACAAAGATCCCAGGAAAATGTGCTTTAACCAAATCAGAAGAGACTACAAATCGATTGAGGGAGAAAGGGGGTAAAAAGGAGTTCAGGGGGAAAAAATTTAAAAAAATAAAAGATATACACTATGGAATATTATGCCTCCATCAGAAAGGATGAATAAGCAACTTTTGTAGCAATATGGACAGGACTGGAAGAGATTATGCTGAGTGAAATAAGTCAAGCAGAGAAAGTCAATTATCATATGGTTTCACTTATTTGTGGAGCATAACAAATAGCATGGAGGACAAGAGGAAATGGAGAGGAGAAGGGAGTTGGAGGAAATTGGAAGGGGAGGTGAACCATGAGAGACTATGGACTCTGAAAAACAATCTGAGGGTTTTGAAGGGTCAGGGGTTGGGAGGTTGGGGGAACCAGGTGGTGGGTATTAGAAAGGGCATGGATTGCATGAAGCACTGGGTGTGGTGCAAAAACAATGAATACTATTACACTGAAAAGAAATAAAAAATAAAAAAAAACATAAAAAGAAAACAAATAAGGAAAAAATATAAAAAAGAAAAAAGTATATATATATATATATATATATATATATATATATATATATATATATATATTAGACTGGTGACTAGAACAGGGTCACCCACTTAATTTTGGGAGTATTTTGGTCTCTTAGAAGAAACTACCTCCCCAAATTTTAAAGAATGAAAAACATATCTAAGGGTAAACACAATGAAGGGATGGAATATGAATATAAAGATGAAAAAATATTTTTTTAATTTCTAAAAAAGGAGTTGATTAGATAAGTTGGTTAGGAGAATAAAGAAAAAGAAAGTGGAGAGAATTTGCTCAGGTTGGAGTCTAGAACAAAGCCCTGTGCTGGATTTAGGGTGTATTTTGATCTATTAGAAGAAGATGTACCACAAATTCTTTAGAAGAAAAAAACCCTATATGTATATAAAAAAGTAAAGTTAGATACAATGAAGGATAAAATATGCCTATAATAATGAAGTTTCAAAAAAGATATTTTTTATGAAAGGTATTGTTAAGATAAACTAGTTTAAAAATGTTAAAAGAGGAAAGGGTAAAAGTTTAAAAAAATTAGCAGAGAAAAAAATAAAAAAATTAATTAACTTTGTAAGACTAAAGAATCATGGGGAGAAAGCTATGAATTCCATGCTTTGCTTTCTCCTCCTCTGAAATTCTGCTGTTCTCCTTGGTAAGTGAACTTGGTCTTGGTTGGATTTCTTGTTGATCTTCTGGAGGAGGGGCCTGTTGTAGTGATTCTCAAGTGTCTTTGCCCGAGGCGGAATTGCACCAACCTTACCAGGGTCCAGGCTAAGTAATTCGCTCAGGTTCGCTTTCGGGAGCTTTTGTTCCCTGAACAATTTCCATAGCGTTCTGGAGGACAGGAATGAAAATAGTGGCCTCCCAATCTCTAACCCAGAGGAGCCGAGAGCTTGGGGCCCCACTCCTCAGTGTGCCCTCGGAGAAAAGTGCACAATCACTCCCATCTCCCTGGCCTCCAGCCACGCTCCAAGCTTACCCAGCCTGTGAACAAGCATCTCTGACTCTGGCACACAGCCCTGCCTGGAGTCTCTGAACCCCGCAGATCCCTGAGCTCTTCCAGGGGGTCTCCCTGGATCTTGTAGGGTCCCAGCTCATAGAGCAGTGGCCTGTGCCACAGATCATGGTTCAAGGTAACCCTGAGCTGAGAGCTCACTCCTTGACTCCGTCTCTGTAGCCAGATTCCCTGCTCTAATACCTTAGAGCTCTGCTACACACAGACACCCCCGATCCTTCTGTGACCCCATGACACTTGAGGAACGCTGTCCCTTCGTGGGCTTCACCCTGGCTTAGCTTCTGCAGCAATGCCCGTCAATGGAGCAGACTTTTAAAAGTTCTGATTTTGTGCTCCATTGCTCCTCCACTTGCCGGGAGCCAGATCCTCCCCTCGTGGTCTATCTTCCTGTTGCTTTGGATTCACTTCTCTGTCAGTCCTACCTTTCAGAAAGTGGTTGATTTTCTGTTTCTAGAATTGCTGCTCTTCTTCTCTTTGATCTCCTGTTGGATTTGTAGGTGTTCGGAATGGTTTGATAAGCTATCTAGCTGATATCCTGCTACCTGATGTTGTCTCAGCCTGCTACTTCTCCACCATCTTGACTCCTCCCTCTACCTTTGGAAATTTTAATTTTAGGTTTCTTTGAAGTATCTTCTTAGTTCTATCTCTTATTTAGAATCTTCCCAATATATTGTATAATATTTGAAACTTCTAGACTAACTGAATTAGGTAAGAAAAGGGAAATTTCATTATGTAGAATTTTAGAAAAGGATCTAAGGTAAACAGAAAATTATTAATTATATAAGTTGTTTAAATTCTTGCTAAGAAATTTTGCAACATGGAGCCACTGGGTGGCTCAGTCAAGCATCTGTCTTTGGCTCAGCATCCTGGGATCGAGCCCTACATCAGGTTCCTTCTCAGTAGGGGGCTTGCTTCTCCCTCTGCCTGCCACATCCCCTGCTTGTGCTCTCTCTCTCTATGACAAATAAAATCTTTAAAAAAACAAAACCAAAAATCTCCACAACTGCTTATTATACTGAAAAGGAGAAACTGGGCTCCCTTAAGAGGCATCCTTGTACCAAACCTGGCTCCCACGTGAAGAAGTTCTGATTAAATGAGAAAGCTTCAAGTAGAAGTTATGATGTATTAAAAACAGATCAAAAGAATGGAAATCCTGTAAGTAAAGGCAATGAACAACTACATTTCTGAAAAACAGAACTCAGAAATGTGCCCTAGCAAATTCTACAGTGTCGTGATACATATTTTTGTAAGAGAAGTGCAGTAATGGGTAGTTTAAGGTATTTCGGTATAACTGTCTTACCAATGACCCACTTAGAGGAAAACACCTTTTGCCTCTGATATTTGTTAGATCATGGATTCTCTAAACAGCCTAGAACATAACTCGTGATAAAGGAGGGAAAGAACACTGGGTCTCCTGATTTGCCTAAGGTATCTTTTGGGGGGAAAAAAAATTGTACTGGTTGCTTTTCAGAGATAAACTGTAGGAGGCATTGGATGAAGCAGGCACTTAATTAGGAGGGTTTTGTGTTAATGCAAATAAGAGACAATAATTTCTCAAATCAAGGTGGTAGTGTCATAGTTGTGAAAAACAGGGTATTATGTCTATACTGTATATATGTTTTATGTGTATGTATATATTATATATTGTGTTTTAATCTAGTACTCCATTTCAAGTCCAACTTTCAGAATTGCTGACAATTTCCACTATGATCTTGCCCCTCGTTACATGTCTGTCCTCAGCTCCTTCAACTCTCTCTATTATTCCTTCTATTTAATACAGTAGTACTTTCTCTATTCCCAAACATGCCAGAAGTATCACCTTAGGAAATTTGCACTGGACAGTAAACTTCCTTAAAAAGATACCTTTTCATGGGCAGCACTTTGGTGGCCCAGTCCATTAAGCATCTGCTTTGGCTCAGGTCAAGATCTCAGGGTCCTGGGATTGAGCGCAGGACAAGCTCCCTACTCAGTGGGGAGTCTGCTTCTCTCTCTCCTTCTGCTCCTCTCTCTCCCCCACTAGTACTCCTGCATGCTCCCTGTCTCTGTCAGAGACCAAAAAAGATTTTTTCTAAATACTCACTTTAAACATTACCTTCTCAATGAATTAGGACCCATGTCCACAATTTTGCATTCTCAATTTTTGCAAATTCTCAAATTTTGCAAAAAAAAAAAAAATCTCTTTGCATTCTCAATATTTAACACATTCCTTCACATAGGAGTTTTCTCCTCTTTGGATTGCTTCTTCTTACATATCAGGTAGCTGGGATGTGGCTACTATGAGTAAATCTCTTAAAATGCAAGTTTAATTTGACTGACTCTAAAATATTCTATTTGAAGATTCTGCTTAAGTCTTATTTAATTTAAATATTTTTATTTTAAGATGAGAGTAAATTTATGGTCATAAAACTGGTTGGGTTCCTGGGGGAACACATCTGCCTCTTCATTTCCTACTAAGGGAAGCTGGCACTTCAATATTTATTTTCTTTTAATTCCCTGTTCAATTTTCCATTCATTTTGATGAAGTATTTGTAACCTATTGTACCTCAGGAAATTAATTTTAAAAAAAATTCTAAATGTAGATACAAACCAAGCCTTAGAGTTCTCAATTAATATTTTGACCACAGGTCTAAGTCAAAATTAATTAGAGGAAAAGAGTGAAATGAAGCAATGACCTAGATATGGAAACTCAGTTTATTAAAAAAAAAATGGACATTGTTAAATTTAGTGGTGTTTAAGTAAAATCAAATACAAAAGCCATGTTTTCCATTTTTTCATTGCATAGCTGCTGAATGTTTACTACTGCTTATCTGTTTGAATAAAGTCATATATTTTGAATAAGGAGAAAACTCCTGTTTTAAATCTCATGAATCATTAAGGAAGGCATGTGATTTTATGAGGACTGGGTAAAATATGCAACTGACAAATTACTGAATACTACATCATAAACTAATGGTGTACTATATGTTGGTTAATTGAGTTTAAATTAAAAATATCAATAAATAAATCTCATGTATCGCAGTACAAAAAAGAAGGAAGAACCTGTTTTCCTAAACAAAAAATAAAAATGTAATACCCAGCATGAGAGAAATTCATGTGTCATCCTGGAACAATGTAGAAACAACCTTCAAACTAGAAATGTTTTCTCATAGTCCTTTTTTATTGAAACAAAATAATAGAGTAGAAGCAATGGATATCATAAAGAACAGTAGAGTTGAAATCAGAAGACTAAGAGGATACTCTAGACCTTGTCTTTGTGCAGCTGTGTGACTTTGGGTGAATTATTAAATACTCTGATCTTCACTTTCCCATCCATACAGTAAATATGTTTTGTTGATCAGTTATGTGCTACTTTGACTGTCTAAAAATAAAACCGACTATTTGCCAAAAGAAGCCTCCTGTAAAATGATTACAGATGCAAAATAGATTAAAAATAATAGTCTTTATTAAAACTTCTATTTCTGCCATTTAAAAAATGAAATAATCTTGGGACACCAGGTGGCGCAGGTGGTTAAGTGTCCAGCTCTTGGTTTCGGCTCAGACTGTGATCTCAGGATCTTGATCTGAGTCCTGATATTGGTCTCCATGCTCAACACAGAGTCTGCTTGGAATTCTCTCCTCCTCTCCCTCTTCCCTGCTCCCTCTAAAGTAAATAAATTAAAAAAAAAAAAAAACCACAGATATATTCTTGCCAATCAGAGCAAAGAAACAGGAGTATACAATTACTATCACATGATCTGATTTGTACTTCTAATAGCAAGTGGCAGATAAGAACAAGCCCAATGCTACAGTGTCAACTCTGTTGTTTCTCAATTCAATAATTTAGAGACTATTCATTTTTTTCAGTGGAAAAAAGAAGTTCACAATGAAAAAATTTTTAACTCAGATAATACATTCCTGTTGATAAATAGGAAAAAATTGAAGGAATTTTGCCAATGATTAAAAAAAGAAGAAAGAAAAAAGAAAGAAAAAAGACCTAAATATAAAGACTGGAAGTAAATTACAGAGAGAAGACTCAAATCTCTTTTACCATGTTCAGAAAAAAAAAGAAGCAAAGGCCACCCCTGAAAATATTTTCATAAAACACATAAAAGTTCCCTGCTAGAAAAAAAACAAAAAAACAAAAAAACAAAACAAAAAAAACCTCCAAAAAACAAAAAACCTCCCTGCTGTGTAACTAACTGCAGAGAGACATTCTTTCCTATTAAAACTGCCTCCTACTCACAATTTTCCTAAGGGCAAGTTTAACATCTTTGTTTCTCAAGCTGTAAATGAAAGGGTTCATCAAGGGAACTGTATTGGTGTAAAAGATAGAAGAGATTTTCCCCTCATCCATAGAACCAGCAGAAGATGGCTTAAGATACATAAAAGCACAGGAGCCAAAGAATAGAGAAACAGCAATTATGTGGGAGCTGCATGTGCTGAAGGCTTTGGATCTGCCCTCAGTGGAGCTAATGTGCAGGATGCTGGATAGGATGAAACCATAGGAGACAAAGATGGTGACACTGGGCACAATCACATTGATGCCTGCCACAATCAAGACAACCAGCTCATTCACATAGGTGTTTGTACAGGAGAGCTGGAGCAGAGGGAGGATGTCACAAAAATAATGGTTGATGGTGTTTGCATCACAGAAGGTCAGTCTCAGCATGCATCCTGTGTGAGCCATGGCACCTGAAAATGCCATCAAATATGAACCAAGCATAAGGATGGAACACACTTTAGGGGACATGGCAACGTTATATAACAGTGGGTTACAGATGGCCACATAGCGATCATAGGCCATTGATGTCAGCACATAACATTCAGAAATAGCAAAAAAACAGAAAAGGTAAAGCTGGGTCATGCACCCAAGGTAGGAGATAATATTCTCCTTTGATGTGAAATTAATCAGCATTTTGGGTGTAAACACAGAAGAATAACAGAGGTCTATGAAGGACAAATTGAAGAGGAAAAAGTACATGGGGGTGTGCAGATGTGAACTGAGCCCTATTAGAATTATCAAGCCCAAATTTCCCAACACAGTGACCACGTACATGACTAGAAAGAGACAGAAGAGGGGGAACTGGAGATCTGGAAGGTCTGTGAGCCCCGCCAGAATGAATTCAGTCACAAAGGAAGCATTTCCATGGGCCATTCTTCTCTAAGGGGATCTGTGAGCATAGAAGGAAAAAGTTAGAAAGAGAAAAACCCAGATTTTTCCACCATCTCTTCTCCCAGGTGTGGTGTATGCACAGGGAAGATAAAACATTAGTCCAATCTGGATGCACAAACTCCTTCAATTATCATATTACTGAGTGACTCAGACTGCCCCTTATTGGGCTCTGTAAGCTAAATAACAAAGAACTTCAAAACAGCCTATAGAGTAAAGGGAAATACTGCCAAATGTAAACATAACTGTTGGGGGGGGGGGAGTTAAGGGAGAAGTTTGCACCAGGACAGAACTATCTTTCTCTCCTCAATTATTTTCATTCACTTGAGCCCTCTCTTCAGCAATAAAACTGGAAACTGAGACCTGGAACTGGCTTCTAATGCAGATTGAACTTGGTGTGATGGAAACCAAGTAGATTGTTTCTAATCCAAAACTAAAGAACCAGTCTACAGGAAGTTACTGCTCCATGTCACAGAATCAAAGTCACAAATCTGTAGTAGCAACACAGACAGAATGCATTCTTTGACCACCACCTACAATATCTCTAAACACTCCCAGCTCCTGACAGATTTTTCTCAATTTCACTTGAGACTCAGGACTGCAAAACTGGGGAATGTGACATACGTTTGATACTCAGAATTCCATCTCAAAAAAGGAGGACATGAATAAAAATGAAATTTAGAAGTTCACCCACCTTAAGCCAGAAAACTTTGGTGCTTCCTTATCATTATTACTCCCATTGTCATGGAAGGACAATTTCAGACTGTGAAATTTGGTTCCTTTAACTCAAAGAAAACGCAGCCAACACTTAATTGCTGATATACGCTAGAAAATCTTTTAGAACTGTAGATCATAATTTCTGATTATGACTTTGAGTTCCCTTAAACAGTAGACAAAAACAGTCTTTACTATTATCATTTTTGCCTCTTGGTAAGTTACAGAAGATTTAATGTGTGTGTGATTATATAATGTACTCGGTTGTAAACAAGGCAGAATCTTGCTCAGTGTCTTCCCCAAGGAAAATCTCTAAGTGTAATCAGAAACTGTGGGGATTCTATAAACACCCTGGACCATAATCTGTCTTTAGTTCCTTAGGGATTCAACAATTTGATCTTTTCCCTTCCCTGTAGGGATCATACCTCTCCTCAAGGAATAGCCAAGATCCATTTCCCATTCTGCAAAATGGTGGAGGGGGAAGCCTTAATCTCTACTTTTCTACATGACACACTAATTCAAAAACAATTTGCATACTGATTCCCTTTATAAGAAATCTAGAAACTGGCTAAGATGGTCAGGCATCCAGTACATGCATGAAACCAGACATATTGAAGCTGTTAGGAAAATTAAAGATAACCTCTTGTCATAGAACCTATGTTGGCCTAGCGCATGTGATTGGGACAAAAATCCCCCAGTTCCTAGCTATTCCCTGGAAAAGGGAAGAGGTGTACCATGCATCCAAAGCCTCAGGAGCTACCCATAAAACTAGCTTTTGTACTGCATGTCTCAGAAAGGTGAGGGGACATGGAATATGGCATTGTTTAGCTGCACAAGGTAAGAGAGAACAGGGACTGCAGTTTGGGTTGGAAATCACAATAGCCACCTGCCCACCATACACACATCCCACTGACTCAGCACACAGCTATCAGTAGAAAACTCTTTTCCTCCAATCATGCATCTAATGACCCAACTTGCAACTGCCCCTCAGAACAATGTATTACTTAAACTATAACCCCTGGAGGATTTTACTAGTTACCAAGCACATTTAGACACGGCCTTAAAAAAACCAAACTGGCAACAGGTCTTTGGGGGAAAGGACAAAGGGAACTTTCTAGGAGCAAGAAACATGCAATTTATCCCATACAATAAAACCTATAAGAACATCAGTGAATTTTTCAGCAGAATTCAATGGATTTCAACAGAAATCTTGCAGGTCAGAAGAGAGTGGGATGATCTATTCAATGTACTGAAAGAAAAAAAAAAAGGGTCCACCAAGAATAGCATAAATACCAAAAGAGAAGAGAAAACATTTTTTTCTCACATGAAGAAAAAGCTGGAGAAGTTCATCACCACTAAACCTGCCCTATAAGAAGTGTTGAAAAGAAAGGACACTAAATAACATCACATTACCTTAAGAAAGTCTAAATAAAGTGGTAAAGGTAAACACATAACAGTACAGTATATTGCATTATAAAAGTGGTGGGTAAATTTCTTTTACTTTTGATATGGAAGTTAAAAGATAAAAGTATTAAAAGTAGCTATAACTAAAAATGTTAATAGACACAAAACACATGTATGCATTAAATAAAGCCTTTTTTAGTGACAAAAGCAGAATGTCAGAAATATTACTTTAAATCAAAACTACAGCCCCAATAATATACATGAGTATATGACCAAGTAGGAAAATATGTGAGGGTGTGTGTTAGGCTTACACATGGACACCAAGAAGGAAAGCTATTACAATAAACACCTATACTGAAAAAGAAGAGACACTTGAATCAACAACCTAATTTTATACCTGAAGGAACTAGAAAGAAAAGAACAAATCAAGCAGAAATACATCAAATAGAAAATAGAAAATAATAGTAGACTCACTGAAAATAAGAGCTGTTTTATAAGATAAAATTGGCAAGCCCTCAGCAAGTCTAAATAAGAACAAAGAGAGAAGATCCCAATAAGTAAAATTAGAAATGAAAGAGGAGACAATAAAACTGATGTCACAGAAATAAAAAGTAAAGGATATAAGATTATATGAACATTTATACACCAACTAGATAATCTAGATGAAATGAATAGATTCCTAGAAACATACTACCTGCTAAAATAAATCATGAATACAAAGAAATTCTGAACAGAACCATAGGGGGTATCATGATTAAATCAATAATCTAAAACCTCTCTAGAAGGAAAATCTAAGCTTCTAGTATAAATTCTACCAATTATTTAAAGAAGAATTAACACCAGTCCTTCTCAAGTCCCATAAAACTAAAGAATAGGGTAGAATTTCAAATCCATTCAATGAGTCCAGCATTACCCTGATACCAAATCCAGACAAAAATAGTACAAGGAAAGAAAATTAGAAGCTAGTATCCCTGATGTATTCTGAATTCATCTGAAGAACACATAAGCATATATTTACACAACACTTATATTTAGAGGTTGAGAAGGGCAGAAGCATCATTCTTTACTTATACAGAGGGGATTCTGTTAGTAGTAAAAAAGCAATCAGTCTCTGAATTTTTACAAATGTGAAAACTGCTTAAAATAAGACATGGCTCCAAACTAAAAACAATGACTTTTACCTACCACAATTATAGATTTTTATTTTAATTTTTTATTTAAATTAATTTGTTAACATATAATGTATTAGTTTCAGGGGTAGAATTTAGCGATTCATCAGTTGCGTATAACGCCCAGTGCACATTACATCAAGTGCCCTTCTTAATGTCAACTCTAAAGGTAAAAAGATAGAAAAGACCACTTGGGCACATAGTCTCTTTGGGCTATTATAACAAATCCATGGATTGGGGGCTTATAAACAAGAGAAATTTATTTCTCACAGTTCTGGAGTCTAGGAAATCCAAGATCAAGGCACCAGGAGATTTTTTATCTCTGGTGAGGTCTCTTTTTCTGCTTCATAGACTGTTTGTCTTCTTGCTCTGTCCTCACATGACCAAAGGAAAAAAGGGAACTCTCTGATATCTCTTTTATAAGGGCACTGATCCCATTCATGAAGGCCCAACCTTCAGGACCTAATCAACTGCCAGAGTTCTCACTTCCTAATACCATCACACTAAGGATTAAGTTCCAACATAGGAATTTGAGAAAGCCACATTCAGTCTATAGCAGACTTCACTTTAAAAGTCTTTCTTTATGCTCTATGATCTAAGATCTATATCTAAGATCTGTGTTTAGGATATTTCCAACATACTGTATATGATTTTGAAACTTCTACACTCACAAAATTAGGTTACAAAAAGTGATGAAAATTCAAAATGGAAAATTTCAGAAAGGATCCAAGGTAAAGAGTAGATTACTAATTATATGAAATGAGGTCAAAAGTCCTGCTAGGAAACTCCACGACTGCATGTGGTATTTAAAAAGAGGCACTAATTTGTGGAGCATAACAAATAGCATGGAGGACATGGGGACTTAGAGTGGAGAAGGGAGTTGGGGGAAATTGGAAGGGGAGGTGAACCATGAGAGACTATGGACTCTGAAAAACAATCTGAGGGTTTTGAAGGGACGGGGGGTGGGAGGTTGGGGTACCAGGTGGTGGGTATTATAGAGGGCACGGGTTGCATGGAGCACGGGGTGTGGTGCAAAAATAATGAATACTGTTATGCTGGAAATAAATAAAAAAATAAATAAAAAATAAAAAAACAAAAAAAAAACAAAAAAAAAAAAAAAAAAAAGAGGCACTAAAGGAGACAAGATGTTGGGGAAGTAGGAGGAGGCGCATTTTCAACCTGTACCCTAAAGTGAGTTTATTACCTGCCAAAGAACTCCAATCACCCATGAAATCAGCCTGAGATCAGAATTATACCTGTCTGGATCTCTACAGGGGGAGAAGACACCAGTGGGCAGGTAAAGCGGAGTGGGAACGGCGGACTGATATCGGAAGATAAACAAAAGAGGGAGGAAGCCACCAGAAGTGACCGGTTGGAAAGTAATACCCCAATATGAGTGAGAGTGCCCTGCATCTGGGGACCAGCATTAACTTGGAGACTGGTTGAAAGCACTCCAAAAGAGCAAAGGATCGCGGGGGGATATTGTGGGAATCGGGGTGCCTAGGGACAGGGGCTTAAGTCCCCGGTCCCTGGACAGCATCCCCGGCGCTGAGGCAGAGAGAGTGCGGCGGAGAAACCAGCTCTTGGTCCCTAAGCCGCCAGTGCGCCCGAGAATGCGTGGGTTCTAGCTCCTGTGAGGGGATGGGAGCCACGCCGGTGGGCAGAATGCGCGAGCCCTGCTACAAAGCCTGAGATACCCGCGCATGTCCCTCATGCTCCCCTGAGTTACAAAGGCCCGGCCGGGGCTCTTTGACCTGCGCCATTGTTTCAAAGCCTAAGCTGCGTGCCCCAAACTCTCCCCTGACAGAGGTGCACAAAAGCCCAGCCTGGTGCTTATGGACTTGCGCCCCGTTCTCAGTGCCTCTGAAAGAGGTGCGCACAAGTGGGGCACTCCCAGCCTGGGCCAGCGGCAAAATCTCAGTGTGCGATCGCTGCTTGGAACCTCTCTGGCGGTCGGAGCTCCCAGACAGCCACCACTGCCTTGGCTTTGGGTACAAGCAAAAGATCCTGCGCCCCCAGGGTCTGCAACTTGGAATCTGCTCTGCCAGTGGCCAAGGGGGAACTTATTTAGGCTCTGCACCCAGACTGAGGCTTCTCTCTGAGAGGGAGATCAGGGTGCGGTTTGTTTTCCTCTAAAACTACAAAAACCATCAAAGGTGGTCAAGGTGAGAGAAAAAAAAAAAGTGAACAAGCATAAAAACCGCCAGAAAACAAAAGCCTGAAAACAACCAGTTTCCTCAGAGCCCAGCCCCTTGAGGGGGGCGGGACGACTTAACTCAGGAAACATCATTGACTGACAACCCACGTGGCAAGCCCCTCCCTGAGAAAACAAACCAAGAAAGGAAAAAAAAAAAAAAGGACTACAAGAGAACAACCACTACTTCATAGGAAAACTTGTATTGTTCACTCGTTCCTACCATTTCGGTTCATTTTTTTTTTTTTTACACATAGGCAATTTTTTTAACCTATTTACCATCACAGCAAGCTGTACAGTACATCAAATTCCATAATACCTTTCTAATCTTTCTAACCTGAACATACACCTATGTTTTTCTTTTGCATTTTTATTTTTTGAATTCCTTTTTTAAAATTTTAGTTTAGTTTAGTCTAGTTTATTCCTTTTTATTTTTATCCTCTAATATTCATATAGAGTTAAACTTCAAAGTAATCCCCTTTCCCCAATCAATACTACCCCTATAGGTAAACCAATTTTTAATCCCCTTTATCTTGGGAAAGTTGAGTCCTTTAACAAAGATATCAAGATACATCCAGAAAGAATCAAAACAACCTTCCTTGCACACACTGAGAATTTATAAGAACTCTCCCATCTTCTTCCACCAGTGTTTCTGTGTTTTTTGTGTTTGTCCTGACAGCATATAAATTTTACACTTGGGGTTCTTTTTGACGAGGTTCTTTCTTTATTTGCATATATATATATATATATATATATATTTTTTTTTTTCCTCTTGTCATATACTTGTATCAGTCTTTTTATCTCTTTTTGTTTGTCTACTTCATAAATCTTACCTTGGGGCCCATCTGAGCTGAAACTTCTTTTTCATCTTCCCTTTCTTTCCTGTCTCTCTCTCTCTCTCTCTCTTTTTTTTCTTCTTTTCCTTTTTTTCTTTTTCTTTTTTTTGGCTCTTGTTTGGGTGGGGAATCCTGATTGCTCAGAAGTGTTCCAAGGTGCACCTTGACTGCACCACAGTTGATACATCCAGCTACATCTCTTCAGATGACCAGGAGGAGGAATGCCCAACAGAAGAAAAATACAGAGGATGGACCTTCTGCAACAGAGCTAATGGAAACCAACATAGACAATATGGCGGAAAGAGAATTCAGGCTAACAATTATCCAGGCAATAGCTAGGTTGGAGAAAGCCATGGATGACCAAACGGAATTGATTAGGGCTGAACTGAAAGCGACCAGACAGGATGTTCACAATGTTAGGGCGGAGCTTAAAGCTACCAGGGAGGAGGTTCACAATGCTCTCAATGAGTTCCAATCTAATCTAAACTCTCTCAAAGCTAGGGTAACTGAGACAGAAGATAGAATTAGTGATCTGGAAGACAAACAGAGAGAAAGGATCAGGAGGAAGCCTGGAACAAACAGCTTAGAAACCACGAAAACAGAATCAGGGAAATAAATGATGCCATGAAGCGTTCCAATGTCAGAATTATTGGAATCCCTGAAGGGGAGGAGAAAGAAAGAAGTCTAGAAGATATAGTGGAACAAGTCCTTCATGAAAATTTTCCCGATCTCGTGAATGGAACCAGCGTTCATGTACTAGAGGCTGAACGGTCTCCACACAAGATTATACATTCCAAAAAAACATCACGACACCTGATAGTCAAATTGAGGAATTGTAATTGTATGTATAATCTCTTGAAAGCTGCCAGGGCAAAGATGCTCTTTACTTACAGAGGGAAGCCCATCAGAATAACGTCAGACCTGTCCACAGAGACCTGGCAAGCCAAAAATGGCTAGCAAGGTATATTCAGGGCACTAAATGAGAAGAACATGCAGCCAAGAATACTTTACCCAGCAAGACTGACATTCAAAGTGGATGGAGAGATAAAGAGTTTTCAAGACCAGCAAGGCTTAAAAGACTATGCAACCACCAAGCCAACACTGCAGAAAATATTAAGGGGGGTTCTATAAAATAGGAAAAATCCCAAGAATAGCATTGAACAGAAAGATAGAGACAGTCTACAGAAAGAAAGACTTCAAAGGTAACTCGATGTCAATAAAAACGTATCTATCAATAATCACTCTCAATGTGAATGGCCTAAATGCACCCATAAAACAGCACAGGGTTGCAGATTGGATAAAACGACAGGACCCATCCATATGTTGTCTACAAGAGACCCATTCTGGACCTAAAGATACACCCAGACTGAAAGTGAAGGGATGGAGAAGCATCTTTCATGCCAATGGGCCTCAAACGAAGGCTGGGGTAGCGATTCTCATATCAGATAAATTAGACGTCAGACTAAAGACTGTAGTCAGAGATACAAAAGGACACTACATAATCCTTAAAGGGACTATCCACCAAGATGATCAAACAATTATAAATATCTACTCCCCCAATATGGGAGCAGCCAATTACTTAAGAAAACTGTTAATCAAGATAAAGAGTCATATTGATATGAATACACTAATCGTAGGAGATCTTAACATGCCTCTCTCAGAAATAGACAGATCTTCGAAGCAGAAAATCAATAAAGAAACAAGAGCATTGAATGACACATTGGACCAGATGGACCTCATAGATATATACAGAACATTCCACCCTAAAACAACAGAATACTCATTCTCCTCAAGTGCACATGGAACCTTCTCCAGAATAGACCATATACTGGATCACAAATCAGGACTCAACTGATACCAAACGACTGAGATGATTCCCTGCATATTCTCAGATCACACTGCTTTGATACTGGAGATCAATCACAAGGAAAAGTTCAGAAGGAACTCAAACACCTGGAAGCTAAAGACCACCTTGCTTAAAGAATGCTTAGATAAACCAGGAGATCAAAGAAGACTGAAACAATTCATGGAAACCAATGAGAATGGAGACACTTTGGTCCAAAACCTATGGGATAGAGCCAAGGCGGTCCTAAGGGGGAAATACATAGCCATCCAAGCCTCCCTCAAAAAAAAAATGAAAAATCCAGAACACAGCAGCTGTCTCTACACCTTAAGGAACTGGAGAAACAACAACAAATCAAACCAACTCCACACATAAGAAGGGAAATAATCAAGATTAGAGCAGAGATCAATGAGATAGAAACCAGAGATACAGTAGAACGTATCAATGAAACTAGAAGCTGGTTATTTGAAAGAATCAATAAGATCGATAAACCATTGGCCACACTAATCCAAAAGAAAAGAGAGAAAGCCCAAATTCATAAAATTATGAATGAAAGGGGAGAGATCACAACTAACACCAAGGAAGTAGAAACAATCATCAGAAGTTATTATCAACAGTTATATGCCAATAAGCTTAGCAACTTAGATGAAATGGGCATTCCTGGAAAAAATTAACTCCCAAAATTGAACCAGGAAGAAATTGACAACCTGAATAGAACGATATCTAATAACCAGATTGAAGCAGTGATCAAAAACCTCCCAAAAAACAAGAGCCCAGGACCTGACGGATTCCCTGGGGAATCTACCAAACCTTCAAAGAAGAAAGAACACCTATTCTCCTGAAGCTGTTTCAAAAAATTGAAGCAGAAGGAAAACTTCCAGACTCTTTCTCTGAAGCCAGCATTACCCTGATCCCCCAACCAGGCAAAGACCCTACCAAAAGGGAGAATTTCAGAGCAATATCACTGATGAATATGGATGCTAAGATTCTCAACAAGATCCTAGCCAACAGGATCCAACAGCACATTAAAAAGATTATCCACCATGATCAGGTGGGATTCATTGCTGGGCTACAAGGATGGTTCAACATTTGCAAATCAATCAATGTGATACAACAAATTAATATGAGAAGAGAGAAGAACCACATGGTCCTCTCAATTGATGCAGAAAAAGCATTTGACAAAATCCAGCATCCATTCCTGATTAAAACACTTCAAAGTATAGGGATAGAGGGAACATTCCTGAACCTCATCAAATCTATCTATGAAAGACCCACAGCAAATATCATCCTCAATGGGAAAAAGCGTGCAGCCTTCCCATTGAGATCATGAACACGACAAGGATGCCCACTTTCACCACTCTCGTTCAACATAGTATTAGAAGTCCTAGCAACAGCAATCAGACAACAAAGAGAAATAAAAGGTATCCAAATTGGTAATGAAGAAGTCAAACTCTCTCTCTTCGCAAATGACATGATTCTTTATATGGAAAACCCAAAAAACTCCATCCCAAACTACTAGAACTCGTACAGCAATTCAGCAACGTGGCAGGATACAAAGTCAATGTGCAGAAATAGGTGGCTTTCTTATACATTAACAATGAGAATACAGAAGGGGCAATTAGAGAATTGATTCCATTTACTATAGCACCAAGAACCATAAGATACCTGGGTATAAACCTAACCAAAGAGGTAAAGGATCTGTACTTGAGGAACTACAGAACATTCATGAAAGAAATTGAAAAAGACACAAAAAGATGGAAGACCATTCCATGCTCTTGGATCAGAAGAATAAACATTGTTAAAATGTCTATAATGCCTAGAGCAATATATACTTTTAAATCCATTCCGATCAAAATTCCACCGGTATTCTTCAAAGAGCTGGAGCAAATAATCCAAGAATTTGTATGGAATCAGAAGAGACCCGGAAACGCTAAGGAAATGTTGAAAAACAAAAATAAAGCTGGGGGCATCACGTTACCTGATTTCAAGCTTTATTACAAAGTTGTGATCACCAAGACAGCATGGTACTGGCATCAAAACAGACACATAGACCAGTGGAACAGAGTAGAGAGCCCAGATATGGACCCTCAACTCTATGGGCAATTAATCTTCGACAAAACAGGAAAGAATATACAGTGGAAAAAAGACAGTCTCATCAATAAATGGTGCTGGGAAAACTGGACAGCTATATGTAGAAGAATGAAACTCGACCATTCTCTTACACCGTACACAAAGATAAACTCAAAATGGATAAAAGACCTCAACGTGAGACAGGAATCCATCAGAATCCTAGAGGAGAACATAGGCAGTAATCTCTTCGATATCAGCCACAGCAACTTCTTTCAAGATATGTCTCCAAAGGCAAAGGAAAGAAAAGCGAAAATAAACCTTTGGGACTTCATCAAAATCAAAAGCTTCTGCACAGCAAAGAAAACAGTCAAAAACACAAAGAGGCAACCCACGGAATGGGAGAAGATATTTGAAAATGACAGTACAGACAAAAGGTTGATATCCAGGATCTATATGAACTCCTCAAACTCAACACACACAGAACAGATAAACATATCAAAAAATGGGAAGAAGATATGAACAGACACTTCTCCAGTCAAGACATCCAAATGGCTATCAGACACATGAAAAAATGTACATCATCATTAGCCCTCAGGGAGATTCAAATTAAAACCACATTGAGATATCACCTTACACCAGTTAGAATGGCCCAAATTAGCAAAACAGGAAACAACATGTGTTGGAGAGGATGTGGAGAAAGGGGAACCCTCTTACACTGTTGGTGGGAATGCAAGTTGGTGCAGCCTCTTTGGAGAACAGTGTGGAGATTCCTCAAGAAATTAAAAATAGAACTTCCCTATGACCCTGCAATTGCACTCCTGGGTGTTTACCACAAAGACACAGATGTCGTGAAAAGAAGGGCCATCTGTACCCCAATGTTTATAGCAGCAATGGCCATGGTCGCCAAAGTATGGAAAGAACCAAGATGCCCTTCAACGGACAAATGGATAAGGAAGATGTGGTCCATATACACTATGGAGTATTATGCCTCCATCAGAAAGGATGAATACCCAACTTTTGTAGCAACATGGATGGGACTGGAAGAGATTATGTTGAGTGAAATAAGTCAAGCAGAGAGAGTCAATTATCATATGGTTTCACTTATTTGTGGAGCATAACAAATATCATGGAGGACAAGGGTGTTAGAGAGGAGAAGGGAGTTGGGGTAAATTGGAAGGGGAGGTGAATCATGAGAGCCTATGGACTGAAAAACAATGTGAGGGGTTTGAAGTGGCGGGGTGGTGGGAGGTTGGGGTACCAGGTGGTGGGTATTATAGAGGGCACGGATTGCATGGAGCACTGGGTGTGTTGTAAAAATAATGAATACTGTTTTTCTGAAAATAAATAAATTGAAAATAAATAAATAAATAAATAAATAGGAAATGTCCCATGGGGGTGGGGGGGAAGAGAAGGTTCAGCCCAAATGGGCCCCAAGGTAAGGTTTACAAAGTATACAAACAAAAACAGACGAACAAAAAGACTGATAAAAGTATATGACAAGAGAAAAAAATATATATATATAGGCAAATAAAGGAAGAACCTTGTCAAATAGAACCCCAAGTATAAGATTTATATATTATCAGGACTAACACAAAAACACAGCAACACTGCCCACTGGTGTCTTCTGCCCTTATAGAGATCCAGACGTGTATAATTCTTTTTTTTTTTAATTTTTTATTTTTTATAAACATATATTTTTATCCCCAGGGGTACAGGTCTGTGAATCACCAGGTTTACACACTTCACAGCACTCAGCAAAGCACATACCCTCCCCAATGTCCATAATCCCACCCCCTTCTCCCAAACCCCCTCCCCCCAGCAACCCTCAGTTTGTTTTGTGAGATTAAGAGTCACTTATGGTTTGTCTCCCTCCCAATCCCATCTTGTTTCATTGATTCTTCTCCTACCCACTTAAGCCCCCATGTTGCATCACCACTTCCTCATATCAGGGAGATCATATGATAGTTGTCTTTCTCTGCTTGACTTATTTCGCTAAGCATGATACGCTCTAGTTCCATCCATGTTGTTGCAAATGGCAAGGTTTCATTTCTTTTGATGGCTGCATAGTATTCCATTGTGTATATATACCACATCTTCTTGACCCAGCAATTGCACTATTGGGTATTTACCCTAAACAGACGTGTATAATTCTTATCTCAGGCTGATTTCATGGGTGATTGGAGTTCTTTGGTAGGTAATCAGCTCACTTTAGAGTACGGGTTGAAATGGCACCTCCTCCTACTTCCCCGCCATCTTGTCTCCCCCCAAGCCTTATTTATATTTGTGGCATACTCCCCAATGCCACATGTTGCTAGGTACTCAGAGGTACAAAACACTGTGTGTGTGTGTGTGTGTGTGTGTGTGTGTGTGTGTGCCTGCAAGTGAATGTGTATGTGTGTGTCTCAGTATATATGTGCATGCATGTTTGTATGTGTTTTTCCAAGCAAATGTTAAAAGCAATAACTATTTCCTTTTCCTAGATTCAAAAGTACTTCCTGCTCAGCACCCTTCCTCTCAGGACCTGGAACCAGGAACCATCTACCTGAAAGTGGGTTCCATATCATACAATCAATATCTCATATAATATAACTAGAACATTGTGTGTAGGTGTTTTGTGTGTGTGTGTGTGTGTGTGTGTGTGTGTGTGTGTATGTGTGTGTGTGTTTAAGAAGGCAGTGTCAGGAAGAGTACAGAATGAGGTTCAATAAATTTAATAAATTTAGGGATTTAGGGATTCAGCAATTAAAAGGACATGGAACTCAAAGCTTCTTGTACTTCTGCTTTTCATGACACCTGAACAACAGTGAACCTGATCATGCCTATTCCAAGTCTGGTCTGAGCAACACCTGCTCATGTATAGAAAGTTTACATGAAACAAATTCAGAATGTAATCAACGTTGTTTCCAGTTCTGAAGTTCTGAAGTAGGAGGATCATTTTTGTTATTGCTTAGAAAGCCAAGCTTGCACACTGATTCAGAGACAGCTCTGTCCTAGGACATAGGTACAGACAAATCTCATGGCTTTCCTGCTTAGCTCCTAGCTGGGACTATTTCAATAGACTCATACTTCCTCTTATACCTTCTTTTATTGCCATTCACATAACTCAAAAAAGGAAAAACCATAAGGGATATTCTATGTTATGTGTGTGACAGACCTGACTTGGTTCTCTGGCTTAAAAAAAAAAAGTCCCTATACCTGCATAGTGTTTAAACTACTAATCAGAAAACTGTCACCTAGTTGCTTTTACAAAATCTTTGCAAATCTGAACTTTAATAAATTGTGTTTTCTCACATTTATAACAATTTTAATGAACTTCCCCCCAAATAATTTGAAAAGTGGAATTTAGTTCAAAAGGTAGTTTATCCTTTCTGAAATAAAAAATTGCCATTTCTGAAAGTCTTTTTGAAATTGAAGCAGATTGCATTTGAATTCTGAGACTTCTTAAAAGAAGATTAGTGACCAGTGTTAATATATACTTTTAGGTACCTCAAATAGTGATATAATATGAACAAAATGGATGCATCTTTGTAATGTCTATAACAGTTCCTGAATATCAATAGAGAACATTTACATATTGACACATGTGTTTCAATAGGCAAAACAATTTCATCAAAAGAGACAGGAAATAAAAGGAAACAAACAAACAAAACCTACAACCAAAACCAACTATTTTATAGAAATGGAACTTGTTAAATGAAAATAAAGCATGTCGATATAAAGATTAGGGGATGTGGTGTCAGAGGTCATTTTCTAAACTGAGTTCAGTTAGCCAACATATATAGTACATCATTAGTTTTTGATGCAGTGTTCAGTGATTCACTAGTTGCATATAATACCCAGTACTCATCAGATCACAAGCCTTCCTTAATGTCTATCATTTAAAACCATAAGTCAGTGACTGTCTGGTGACAGATGGCAACTACACTCTATGGTAAAGATTTGATAATGTATATAAATGTCAGATCACTATGCTTTATGCATGAAACTAACAGAATATTGTATGGCAACTACACTTCAATTTAAAAAATTATTTTTTAAAAATTAATAAATAAACCATAGTCAGGATTTTAGGGATACCAAACATCTAAAACAAAAACAAGCCAACACACCAGTTATGCTAAGTTTAACAATACCTAAATCTTGAGTGGAAATTAGAAAACAGGTAAAATAATAATTATTATTAAAGTTATCTTAGAAATATTTAAATTATCACCTGATTAAGGACTGATGATTTTTGAAGTAGTCATCTGTTTGTGTTTCCTCAAAATAAAAATAATCCAACATCCTATACCAGAAAATAAATTCTCACAATTGGACTTTGTTAGCCAATTAAATAACCTGACTGGTGTTCTATAACACCAGCATCCATTTTTCCAAAGAAGACATACAGATGACTAACAGACACAGAAAAAGATGCTCAACATCACTCACTATCAGGGAAATACAAATCACAACTACAATGAGCTATCACCTCACACCTGTTAGAATGGACAAGATCAACAACACAGGAAACAACAGATATTGGTGAGGATGAGGACAGAGAAAAACCCTCTGACACTGTTGGTGAGAATGCAAACTGGTGCAGCCACTGTGGAAAACAGTATGGAGGTTCCCCAAAAGAATAAAAGTAGAACTAACCTATTACCCAGCAATTGCACTACTAGATATTTACCTAGAACACAAAAATACTGATTCAAGGTTTATATGCACACCGATGTTTATAGCAGCATTATCAACAACAGCCAAATTATGGTAAGAGCCAAGATATCCACTGAATGATGAAATGATAGAAGAAGATACACACACACACACACACACACACACACACACGTATACATATAATGGAATATATATATATATGTATATATATATATACACATGTATACATATAATGGAATGTTAGCTATAAAAAAAATGAAATCATCCCTTTAGCAAAGATGTGCATGGAGCTAGAGAGTACTATGCTAAGTGATGTAAGTCAGTCAGAGAATGACAAATACCATATGATTTCACACATATATGGAATTTAAAAAAACAAAACGAATATGGGAGGCAAAAAGAAAGGCAAACCATAAAACAGATTCTTTTTTTTTAATTCTAAAATTTATTTATTTTATTTTATTTTTTCAGTGTTCCAAGATTCATTGTTTATGCACTACACCCATTGATCCATGCAATATAAAAAAGATTCTTGACAAAAGACAACAAACAGGATGCTGTAGGGGACTTGGGCAAGAGATAGGTTAAATGAGAGATGGAAATTAAGGAGGAAATTGGTTGTGATGAGCCCTGGGTGTTGGATGCATGTGACAAATCATGAAATTCTATACCTGAAACTAATATGACACTGCATGTTAACTACCAGGAATTTATATAAAAACTTGAAACTAAAAATAAATAAATTAGAACAAAACAGACTACAAACAGTGGTAGACATGATATCAGAAGGTTAAGAATTTAGACTAAATCTTTACAAAGCTGTGTGACTTTAGGTAAATCTAACTACTCTGAGTTTCACTTACCTAGCCATACAATAAAAATGTTTTTTTAAATGATCAGTTACATGTTGGTTTGACTGTACAAAGGTAAAAGAGAAAAGTCTGCCAAAATGATGACCATTCACCATGTTGTAGAGGAAAAAATAATCTCAAAATGAAAATGGGAAAAAGGAAAAAACATGTTTATTATGTAATGCTACTATTAAATTAGGAGAAGGAAATGAAAAGGGGGGAGATTGAAAGGGGAGATGAACCATGAGAGACTATGGACTCTGAGAAACAAACTGAGGATTTTAGGGGAGGGGTTTGGGAATGGGTAGCCTGTTTGTGGGCATTAAAGAGGGCACCTATTGCAAGGGGCACTGGGTGTTACAGGCAAACAATGAATCTTGGAATGCTACATCAAAAACTGATGATGTACTGTATGGTGGCTAACATGACACAATAAAAAAATAAACAGAACAAAAACGTGGAGAAGAATGGGATTGGGAGGGAGACAAACCATAGGTGACTCTTAATCTCACAAAACAAACTGAGGGTTGCTGGGGGGAGGGGGGTTGGGAGAAGGGGGGTGGAGTTATGGACATTGGGTAGGGTATGTGTTTTGGTGAGTGCTGTGAAGTGTGTAAACCTGGCGATTCACAGACCTGTACCCCTGGGGATAAAAATATATGTTTATAAAAAATAAAAAAAATTAATTAAAAAAAAAGTGGAGAAGATATTCTGCTATTGGTGAGGAAAACTAAAAGACCTATTATATAAAGAATAAAAATAAATTGTGAGACTCAAATATCCTTTAACATATTAGGAAAAAATACTAAGAAGACTGCCACTTCAAGTATTTTATTTAAGCACACAGAATCCCCCCATGTGTAACAAACTACAAAGACAGACACTGTTGATTAAAACTGTCTCTTGCTGAAAGTTTTTCTCACAGCACATTTAATGTCTTTGTTTCTCAAGCTGTAAATGAAAGGGTTCATCAAGGGAACCACATTGGTATAAAAGACAGAGGAGATTTTTCCCTCATCCATAGACCCAGCAGAAGATGGTTGAAGATACATAAACGCACCTGATCCAAAGAAGAGAGAAACAGCAATTATGTGGGAACTGCATGTGCTGAAGGCTTTGGACCTGCCCTCAGTGGAGCTGATGCGCAGGATGCTGGACAGGATGAAACCATAAGAGACAAAGATAGTAATAGTGGGCACAATCACATTGATACCCTCTAAAATGAAAACCACCAGCTCATTCACGTAGGTACTGGTGCAGGAGAGCTGGAGCAGAGGGAAGATATCACACAAATAATGGTTGATGGTGTTTGCATCACAGAAGGTCAGTCTCAGCATGCATCCAGTGTGAGCCATGGCATCCAAAAATGACACCAAGTATGAACCAAGCATAAGGATGAAACACACTTTGGGGGACATGGCAACATTATATAAGAGTGGGTTACAGATGGCCACATAGCGATCATAGGCCATTGATGTCAGCACATAAGCTTCAGAAATAGCAAAAAAACAGAAAAAGTAAAGCTGGGTCATGCATCCTCTGTAGGAGATAATATTCTTCTTTGATGTGAAGTTAATCAGCATTTTGGGTGTAAACACAGAAGAATAACAGAGATCTATGAAGGACAAATTGAAGAGGAAAAAGTACATGGGGGTGTGCAGGTGTGCATTCAGCTTGATTAGGGTCACCAAACCCAAATTTCCCAACACAGTGACCATGTAAGTGACTAGAAACAGGCAGAACAGAGGGAGCTGGAGATCTGGTAGGTCTGTTAGCCCCACAAGAATGAATTTGGTCACAAAAGAAGCATTTCCAGAAGCCATTCTTCTCAAAGGGATCTGTGAACACAGGAGAAAACTGTTACAAAGAAAATAATTCAGCATTTCCCACTATATCTCCTCTCACAGGAGTTGGGTTTGTACTGGAAATGTCTGAGACTAGCCCAACCTGGACTCACAGAATCTGCTTTGTCATCATCATGAATCTAGTGACATGGACATTCCTTTATTATAGTCTTGATATACTGTATAAGCAAAGACATGCAAAACCTGGCCTACAGTATGAAGGCCAGTGCTTCCATATGCCAGCAAGACTGCTGTGAAAACCAAAGGTTAAGGGAGAAGATTGGACCAGGAGAGAATCACCTTTTCTCATTTCACTTCCTTGACCATGTGACCCCTCCCCAAAGCAGTAAAATGGAGGCGGCAACCCCACCAACCCGGTGCTGACCTCTAATGGGGTTTGGATGTTGTGTGGTGGGAATGAAGAATTTTGTTTCTTATTTTGAACTAAAGAGTCAGAGCCTAGAAGAGTTTAAATTCCTGCCCCACATCATAAAGTAACCGTCAATGAAATTGACCAGTAAATTGCATTCTTGAAACCTAATAATGTCTCCGAACCTTCCCTGCACCACCACTCTCCCCTAAACAGGTCCTTCTACCAATTTAATCTGAGTCTGAGGACTGCAAAAACTGGAAAGCAATCTTGAAACACTACATCAAAAATTAATGATGTACTGTATGGTGACTAACATAACATAACATAAATAAATGAAAAAACAAACAAACAAACAAATAGAAATTGGCATATCTTAGATCCCTGAGCTTTCATCACAAAAGGAAGGCATGAATATAACTGGAATTCAGAAACTCACCTCCTTAGGCAAAAACACCTTGGTACTTCCTTACCAGTATTACCCCTGTGGTCCTTAAAGGGCAGATTTAGTCTCTGTGGCTTTTCTTCCTTTGAGTCTATGAGGACAGAGTCCACGCTTATCTTAGAAATCCTTCTGAACCACAGACAGCAATTTCTGATTATGAGTCCTCTTAAGTGGCAGGTAAAAATAAATGGCCTTTATTGTCATCATTTTTGCCATGTGGTAAATCAGAGAAGACTTAAGGTGAGGGTAATGATATAATGTCCTCAGTTATAAACAGGACAGAAGTTTGTCAGCCTCTTCCACAGGGAATGGTTTCTGGGGTAATAGGGCATTGAGGGGATGTATTTACACAAAGGACCAAAATGTCTCTCTAATTCTTTAGGGACTCAAAATTTTATTCAAGATTTCCCTCTACTGTAGGGAATAACATCTCCAAAGAGGAGCCAAAAATAAATTCCCATTTCCAGGTAGGTAATATGGTGGAAGAGGAAGCTCTAGAAGCTTCCTACCTTTCATGAATGCAGTGATTCAGGAATGTTTCAGGTACGTATTCCCTTTATAAGAAATCCAGGTAATATCTAAGGTAGTCCTCTTCCCTGTAAAAGAATGTATCTATCACATTGGAACTTTTAGGGAAATCCTCTTGTTGTAACACTTGCCCTTGCACAGCACCTCCAAATTGGGATAAAACCCTCCAGTTCCTGGTTTCTCCATGAGGAGGGAAAGAATTGCACCATATATCCAATGCCCCAACTTTTATTAGGTGTGTCCAGAAGACTGGCTTCTAGATAGTCAGTGTCAGAGAGCAAACACTGCATGTACAGGACCCAACATGTTTTATTGGCATATGGAGAAAGAGAAAAAAGTGGTGGTATAGACTGAAAGTCACCAGAGCTCCTTCCCCTGGCTCAGCATAGAACAAGTAATTTAAAAGCCCTTCCTTACAGCCTCTCTGCTGAGGGAAATCTGTGCACTATGTGTGCAATAAAATAACTTATCTGTGAGCTATCTGATGAATTGCTTCAGTCTTGCTTGTTTTAGAACACAGACAGAACCAGGCACAATTTGGATGCATGGGGGCATGGCGGGGAGGGAGAAGGGGTGCAACTAAGAACAAACAAAGGGGTTTAGACTACACAAAATTGAGAGGCCTCCAAAGTCGCTAACCAGGCTTATTGGTGGTACCTTCTCCAATCTAAGGCCAATCCATGAATATTGTGATAGATGGTGTTTTGTCTAATGTGCAGACACCAGCATAGAGAATCAATGAAAATGAAGGCAAGTTGAAATACTTCCCAAAAAGGAATAAGAGAAATCTCCATAAACTGGTTCTAATATGTGATTTATCTGTCAGAGAATTCAAAATAACTGGTCATAAAGATGTTCACTGGAGTCAGAGAACAATACAAAAACCAAGAGAAAATTTCAACATAGAGCCAGAAAACTTAAAAGTATTAAACAGAAATCATAGTGCTCAAGTATTCAATATCTGACTAAAAACAAAACAAAACAAAACAAAAAAAACTCAGCACAGGGGTTCAAGAGCAAATGATATCAACAAAAGAAAGGATCATTAAATCTGATTAAAGGTCACTGAAAACTATTCAGTCAGCAGGGCAAAATGAAAAAAAAAATGAATGAAAAATAGTGGAGAAAGCCTGAGGGACTTATTGGATGCTACCACGTGGATCAATATATGCATTTCAGGAAAAAATATATGCATTTCAGAAACCCTAGTAGGAGAGTGAGAAAGAACCAGAAAGCATAATTGGGGGTGGGAGGTGGGGTGGAGGCTGAAAAAATTTCCAAATCATAGAAACTTCCCAATACTGTGACCTGTTTATAGAGGTAAAACCCAGAAGAATTGCATAATGCATATATCTAAGATATATATGTATCAAGGATCAACTTCTTATCCACTCCCCAGTTTACTTAACTGAGTTAAACTGGCATCTACCTTTAGACTCAGGTATATACTAATGTTCATGTTTATCTAGGCAGAAGATATGTAAGATGCTCTAAATCTATATCCGGGGACTCAACACAAATTTACTGACTGCTGAATCTCCTGAAAACTTGAATTATGATTGTGATATCTGGTTCTGAATCAATCATTATACTTTATAATACCTCTGGTGATTGAAGCAGTCTTGTCTCTATGCCTAAATATATCATTTTTCAATATTACCAAATTATTATCATCATACAGTTGTCAAAAAATAATGCCTAAAGAAGTTCTTTAAGACAAGACTTTATTAGCATGCCTGGGTGGCACAGAGGGTTAAGCCTCTGCCTTCAGCTCAGGTCGTGGTCTCAGAGTCCTGGGATCAAGCCCTGCATCAGGCTTTCTGCTCAGCAGAAATTCTGATTCCCACCCCCCCAAACTGCCTCTCTGCCTACTTGTGATCTCTCTCTCACTCTGTCAGATAAATAAATAAAATCTTAAAGACTTTATCAAATAAATTCAAAAAGCAGCAACGCAAAAGAAGCCCTTAACTTACAAAGGAACATGGATAGGATAGCGGTGGATCCCTCAAGAGAAACTTAGGAAGCCAGAAGGGAGTGGCATGATATATTCTCCATACTGAGTGGTAAAAATTGCAGGCAAGAAGAGTCTGTACAGGAAGGCTATCATTCAGAATAGAAGGAGAGTAAAGAATTTCCCAGACAAACAAAACCTAAAGGGGTTCATGACCACTAAACCAGGACTGCAAGAAATATTATAAGGGACTCTGACTAGGAATGAAAGGCCGAAAGTGACAAAGACTAGAAAGGAACTGAGAAAATCTCCAGAAATGATGACAAACAAGTAATAAAATAGCACTAAATTCATATCTATCAATAACTCTGAGGGTAAATGGACTAAATGCTCTAATCAAAGCACATAATAAAGTGTCATAAATAATTTAAAAATTGAGACCCATCTATATGCTGCCTCATTGTAGAGACTCATTTTAGAACTAAGACACCTTCAGATTGAAAGTGAGGGAATGGAGAAATATTTGCCATGCAAAGGAAGATCAAAAGAAAGCCAGAGGGGGTGCCTGAGTGGCTCAGTGGCTTGAGACCTCTGCCTTCTGCCCAGATTGTGGTCCCAGGGTCCTGGGATCAAGGCACACATCAGGCTCTCTGCTCGGTGGGGAGCCTGCTTCCCCCCATCTCTCTGCCTGCCTCTCTGCATACTTGTGATCTCTGTGTGTCGGATAAATAAATAAAATCTTAAAAAAAAAAAGAAAGCCAGATAACAATACTTTTATCAGACAAACTAGATTTTAAACCAAAAGATTGTAACATGAGAGGAAGGGCACAATACTATAATCAAGGGGTCTATCAAACAATGATCTTACAATTGTAAATATTTATGCCCCAACATTGGAGCACTCAAATATATCAATCAATTGATAACAAACATAAGGAAACTCAATGATAAAAATAAATAATAGTAGGGAACTGTAACACCCCACTTACATCAATGGATAGATCATCTAAGTGAAAAATCAATAAGAAAACAATAGATTTGAAAAACACTCTGGACCAGATGTACTTAACTGATATATTCAGAATATTTCACCTAACACAGAATACACATTCTTTACAAGCGCACATGGGACTTTCTTCAGAGTAGATCACACACTAGGTCACAAATCAGGCACCCACAAGTACAAATAGGCTGAGATCACACCTTGCGTATTTTCTGACCACAATTATATGAAGCATGAAATCAACCCCCAAAAAAATTTTTTTGGAAAGTCCACAAATATGTGGAGGTAAAAAAATATGCTACAAAACAATGAATGGGTCAACCTGAAAATAAGAAATGAATCAAATAATATATGGAAACAAATGAAAATGAAAACGTGACAATCCAAAACCTTTACGATACAGCAAAAGTGGTCATAAGAAGCAAGTATATAGCAATACAGGTCTACATCAAGAAGCAAGAAAAATCTTAAATAAACAACAAAACCTTATACCTAAAGAAGCTAGAAAGAGAAGAACAAGTAAAGACAAAAGCTAGCAGAAGAAGAGATATAATAAAGATTAGATAGAAATAAATGATATAGAAACTACAAATATCAAAAAAAGATGTATTATACACTTGCTAATTGAATTTAAATAATTCAATAATAATTCAAATAATAATTAAATAATAAATAAATAAATGGGGGGAGAAACTACAAAACAGTAGAACAGATCAATGAAACCAAGAGCTAGTTTTTTGGAAAAAATTAACAAAATTGTAAAACCCCAGACCAGATTTGTATAAAAGAAAAGAAAAAGGAACCAAGTAAGTAAAATCCTAAAAGAGAAAGAAAAAATAACAACACCACAGAAATATAAACTATTATAAGAGAACATTATGAAAAACTATATGCCAATAACTTGGACAACCTAGAAGAAAAGCATATATTCCTAGAAAGGTATAAACTATCAAAACTGAGACAGGAAAAATAGAAAACTTGAATACACTGACAGCAAGCAAAGAAATTCAGCCAATAATCAAAAATTTCCCCAAAAGCAAAAGTCCAGAGGATTCTGCCAAACATTTAAAGAAGAGTTAATACCTATACTTCTCAACCTATTCCAAAATATGGACATGGAAGGAAAAATTATAAATTCATTCTATGAGGTGAGCATTACCCTGATAGGAAAAAGAGACAAAGTCTCCACTAAAAAAGAGAACTATAGACCGATATCCTTGATGAACACGGATGCAAAAATACTCAACAAATCTATCAAATTGAATCTAGCATTACATGAAAAGAATCACCACCACAATCAAGTGGGATGTATTCCTGGGCTGCAGGGGTAGTTTAATATTTGAAAAATCAATGAATATGACACAGCACATTAATAAAAGAAAGGATTAAAACCATATGATCATATCAATAGTTGCAGAAAATGCATTTGACATTCATCCATGATCAAAAACCTCAAGGAAGCAGGCTTAGAGGAAACACCCCAATATCAGAAAGGCCATATATGAAAAATCCACAATTAATATCATCCTCAAAGGGAGCCTCAGCAATGAGACAACAAAAAGAAATAAAAGGCATCCAAATCTACATGGAAGAAGTCAAACTTTCACTATTTGCAGATGACATAGGACTCCACATAGAAAATCCAAAGATTTGGAGGGAGAGACAAGATGGCGGGGAAGTAGGAGGAGGAGCCGTTTCAACCTGTACCCTAAAGTGAGCTGATTACCTACCAAAGAATTCCAATCACCCATGAAATCAGCCTGAGATCAGAATTATACACGTCTGGATCTCTACAGGTGCAGAAGACACCAGTGGGCAGGTAAAGCAGAGTGGGAACGTTGGACTGATATCAGAAGATAAACAAAAGGGGGAGGTAGCCACCAGAGGCGACCGACTGGAATGTAATACCCCAATACGAGAGTGATCTGCATCTGGGGACCAGCATTAACTTGGAGTCTGGTTGAAAGCACTCAAAAAGAGCAAAGGATCACGTGGGGAAATTGTGGGAATCGGGGTGGCTAGGGACAGGGGTCTAAGGCCCTGGTCCCAGGACAGCCTCCCCTGGCACTGAGCCAGAGAATGCGGCTGAGAAACCAGGTCTTGGTCCCTGAGCCACCAGCACACCCGAGAACGCGTGGGGCCAGGCTCCTGTGAGGGGCTAGGAGCCTTGCCAGACCTGAGACCATTGAGCCATGGTAACAGACCCTGAGACACACATGCCGCTCACCCTACCCTGAGAGAGATGTGCGAAGGCCCAGCCCGGCACTCTTAGACCTGCGCCTTGCTATCAGAGCCTAAGATGTGTGTGCCCCATACTCTCCCCTGAGAGAGGTGCACAAAGGCCCAGCCTGGTGCTCTTGGACCCGCGTCCTGCTATCAGAGCCTGAGACATGTGCGCCCCACACCCTCCCCTGAGACAGGTGTGCATAAGCCCTGTGCCCTTAGACCCAGTAAGACCAGGCACTCCCAGTCCAGGCCAGAGGGAAAATCTCAGTGTGCGATCGCTGCTTGGAACCTCTCTGGCGGTCTGGAGCTGCCCAGACAGCTGCCGCTACCATGGTTTTGGGTACAAGCAGGAGATTCTGCGTCCCCAGGGACAGCGAATCAGAACCTGCTCTGCCAGCAGCCAAGAGGGAATTTATATGGGCTCTGCAGCACCCACAGGGAAACAGACTGAGGCTTCTCTCTGAGAGGGAGGTTGGGGTGCACTTTGCTTAACTCTAAACCTTCAAAAACCAACAAAAGCGGTCAAGGTGAGAGAAAACAAGTGAACAAACATAAAAACCTCCAGAGAACAAAAGCCTGAAAAAACCTGTTTCCTGAGAGCCCACACCCTTGAGGGGGGTGGGAGGACTTAACTCAGGGAACATCATTGACTGAAAACCCATGTGGCAGACCCCTCCCCCAGAAAACCAACCAGGAAAGAAAAAAAAAAAAAAAAAACTACAAGAGAACAACCACCACTACTTCATAGATACAACTTTTATTTTTAACTCGTTCCCCCTATTCTGGTTCATTTTTTAAATATATAGATAATTTTTTAACCTATTTACCATCACAGTGAGATGTCCAGTACATCAAATTCCATAATAACCTTCTAACGTGAACTTTTTGATACATACACCTGTGTTTTTCTTTTGCATTTCTATTTTTTAATTTTTTTTAAATTTTAGTTTAGTTTAGTCTAGTTTATTCCTTTTTTATTTTTATTTTCTAATATCCATATAGAGTTAAACTTCAAGGTAATCCCTTTTCCCCAATCAAAGCTACCCCTATAGATAAACCAATTTTTAATCCCTCTTTATCGTAAGAAAGTTGAGTCATTTAACAATGATATCAAGATACATCCAGGAAGAATCAAAATAACTTCCTCACCCACACTGAGAATTTATAACCACTCTCCCATCTTTTTCTTCCACCAGTGTTTCTGTGGTTTTGTGTTTGTCCTGATAGTATATAAATCTTATACTTGAGATTCTTCTTGACAAGGTCCTTCTTTTTTTTGCTTCTATATATATATATTTTTTTCTCTTGTCATATACTTTTATCAGTCTTTTTGTTTGTCTGTTTCTGTTTGTATACTTCTTACCTTGGGGCCCGCTTGGGCTGAACCTTCTCTTTTATCTTCCCTTTTTTCCCTGTATCTCTCTCTCTTTTTTTTCTTTTTCTTTTCTTTATTCTCTCGTTTGGGTGGGGAATCCTGATTGCTCAGAGGCATTCCAGGGTGCACCTTGACTGCACCACAGCCGATACATCCAGCTACATCCATTCAGTCATCTCTCACCAAAATGACTGGGAGGAGGAATGCCCAACAGAAGAATAATACAGAGGATGGGCCTTCTGCAACAGAGCTAACAGCTATCGACATAGACAATATGTTGGAAAGAGAATTCAGGCTAACAGTTATCCAGGCGATAGCTAGGTTGGAGAAAGCCATGGATGACCAAATGGAATTGATTAGGGCAGAACTGAAAGCCACCAGGGATGATGTTCACAATGTTAGGGCAGAACTGAAAGCCACCAAGGACAAGGTTCACAAAGCTCTCAATGAGTTCCAATCTAATCTAAATTCTCTAAAAGCTAGGGTAACTGAGACAGAAGATAGAATTAGTGATTTGGAGGACAAACAGATAGAGAGAAAGGATCAGGAGGAAGCCTGGAACAAACAGCTTAGAAGCCATGAAAACAGAATCAGGGAAATAAATGATGCCATGAAACATTCCAACATCAGAATTATTGGAATCCCTGGAGGAGAGGAGAAAGAAAGATGTCTAGAAGATATAGTGGAACAAGTTCTTCATGAAAATTTTCCCATTCTCGTGAATGGAAACAGCGTTCATGTACTAGAGGCCGAACGGTCTCCACCCAAGATTATAGATTCCAAAAAAAATCAAGGCACCTGATAGTCAAATTGAGGAATCATAATTGTAGATACAATCTCTTGAAAGCTGCTAGGACAAAGAGGCTCCTTACGTACAGAGGAAAGCTTATCAGAATAACGTCAGACCTGTACACAGAGACCTGGCAAGCCAAAATGGCTAGCAAGGTATATTCAGGGCACTAAATGAGAAGAACATGCAGCCAAGAATACTTTATCCATCAAGACTGACATTCAAAATGGATGGAGAGATAAAGAGTTTCCAAGACCGGCAAGGCTTAAGAGACTATGCCACCACCAAGCCGACACTGCAGGAAATATTAAGGAGGGTTCTAAAAGAGGAAAAATCCTAAGAATAGAATTGAACAGAAATATAGAGACAATCTACAGAAAGAAAGACTTCAAAGGTAACACGATGTCAATAAAAATGTATCTATCAATAATCACTCTCAATGTGAATGGCCTAAATGTGCCCGTAAAATGACACAGGGCTGCAGATTGGATAAAACGACAGGACCCATCCATATATTGTCTACAAGAGACCCATTTTGAACCTAAAGATACATGCAGACTGAAAGTGAAGGGATGGAGAAGCATCTTTCATGCCAATGGACCTCAAAAGAAGGCTGGGGTAGCGATTCTTATATCAGATAAATTAGATTTTAAACTAAAGACTGTAGTCTGAGATACAGAAGTACACTACATCATTCTTAAAGGGACTATCCACCAAGATGATCTAACAATTGAAAATATGCGCCCAATATGGGAGCAGTCAATTACATAAGAAAACTATTAATCAAGACAAAGAGTCAATTTGATATGAATACATTAATAGTAGATCTTAACATGCCTCTCTCAGAAATAGACAGATCATCCAAGCAGAAAATCAATAAAGAAACAAGAGCATTGAATGACACATTAGACCAGATGGACCTCATAGATATATACAGAACATTCCACCCTAAAACAACAGAATACTCATTCTTCTGAAGTGCACATGGAACCTTCTGCAGAATAGACAACATACTGGGTTATAAATCAGGATTCAATCGATACCAAGAGACTGAGATTATTCCCTGCATATTCTCAGATCACAATCCTTTTAAAACTGGAGCTTAATCACAAGGAAAAGTTTGGAAGACACTCAAACACCTGCAAGGTAAGGACGACCTTGCTTAAGAATGCTTGAATCAACCAGGAGATCAAAGAACTGAAACAATTCATGGAAACCAATGAGAATGAAGACACTTGGCCAAAACCTATGGGATACAGCAAAGGCAGTCCTAAGGGGGAAATACATAGCCATCCAAGCCTCCCTCAAAAAAATTGAAAAATCCAGAATACACCAGCTCTCTCTACACCTTAAAGAGCTGGAGAATCAACAACAAATCAAACCACCTCCACACATAAGAATGGAAACAATCAAGATTAGAGCAGAGATCAATGAGGTAGGACCAGAGATACAGTAGAACATACCAAAGAAACTAGAAGCTCGTTTTTTTTAAATAATCAAGATCGATAAGCCATTGGCCACACTAATCCAAAAGAAAAGAGAGAAAGCCCAAATTAATAAAATTATGAATGAAAAGGGAGAGATCACAACTAACACCAAGGAAGTAGAAACAATCATCAGAAGTTATTATCAACAGTTATATGCCAATAAGCTAAGCAACCTAGAAGAAATGGATTCAACTCCCCAAATTGAAGAAGAAATTGGCAACCTGAATAGACTGATATCTAGTAACTATATTGAAGCAGTGATCAGAAACCTCCCAAATATTTGTGGAGCATAACAAATAGCATGGAGGACATGGGGAGATAGAGAGGAGAAGAGAGTTGGGGGAAATTGGAAGGGGAGGTGAACCATGAGAGACTATGGACTATGAAAAACAATCTGAGGGTTTTGAAGGGGTGGAGGGTGGGAAGTCTGGGTACCAGGTTGTGGGTATTATAGAGGGCACACATTGCATGGAGCACTGGGTGTGGTGCAAAAATAATGAATACTGTTATGCTGAAAATAAAAAATAAATTAAAAAAAAAGAAACCTCCCAAAAAACAAGAGCCCAGCACCTGACAGATTCCCTGGGGAATTCTACCAAATATTTAAAGAAGAAATAACGCTTATTCTCCTGAAGCTCTGTCAAAAAATTGAAGCAGAAGGAAAACTTCGAGACTCTTTCTATGAAGCCAGCATTACCCCGATCCCCAAACCAGGCAAAGACCCTACCAAAAAGGAGAATTTCAGAGCATTATCACTGATGAATATGGATGCTAAGGTACTCAACAAGATCCTAGCCAACAGGATCCAACAGCACATTAAAAAGATTATCCAGCATGACTAGGTGGGATTCATCCCGGGGTTACAAGGATGGTTCAACATTCACAAATCAATCAATGTGATAGAACAAATCAGTAAGAGAAGAGAGAAGAACCACATGGTCCTCTCAATTGATGCAGAAAAAGCATTTGACAAAATCCAGATCCATTCCTGATTAAAACGCTTCAAAGAAGATGTGGTCCATATACACTATGGAGTATTATGCCTCCGTCAGAAAAGACGAATACCCAACTTTTGTAGCAACATGGACGGGACTGGAAGAGATTATGCTGAGTGAAATAAGTCAAGCAGAGAGAGTCAATTATCATATGGTTTCACTTATTTGTGGAGCATAACAAATAGCATAGAGGACAAGGGGAGATGTAGAGGAGAAGGGAGTTGAGGAAAATTGGAAGGGGAGGTGAACTATGAGAGACTATGGACTCTGAAAAACAATCTGAGGGTTTTGAAGGGGTGGGGGTTGGGAGGTTGGGGGAACAAGGTGGTGGGTATTAGGGAGGGCACGGATTGCATGGAGCACTGGGTGTCGTGCAAAAACAATGAATACTGTTACCCTGAAAAGAAACAAAAAATTAAAAAAAAAAAAGAAAATCTGAAGACTCTATGAAAAAATTCCTAGAACTGATAAGGTAACTCAGTTAAAGTAACAGGAAACAAAAATCAATGCACCTCTGGTGCATTTTTATACACCAATAATGAAGCAGCATAATGAGAAAAACAAGGGAGCAATCCCATTTACAATTGCCCCATAAACCTTAAGATGACTATGAAAAATCCAACCAAAAGGGTAAAATATCTGCACTCTGGAAACTATAAAACACTGAAAAAAGAAATTAAAGATGTTTAAAGAAATGGAAAGGCATTCCATGCTCATGGGTTAGAAGAACAAATATGTTAAAATGTCTAAAATATCCAAAGAAATCTACACATTAATTGCAATACCTTCAAATTTACACTGAGCTAGTACATACAATCCTAAAAATCTGTATGGAACAACAACAACAAAAAATCCTGATTAGCCAAACTAATCTTAGAAAAGCAAAGCTGGAGGCATCACAATTCCATTCTTCAAGTTATATTACGAAGTTGTAATGATCAAGACAGTATGGCACAAAAACAGACACATAGACCAATAGAATAAATAGAAAACCCCAAAATGGACTCATAACCATATAGTCATCTAAACACTAACAAAGCAGAAAAGACTATCCATGTGAAAAAAGATCGTCTCTTCAACAAATGGATATTGGGAAAACTGGAGAGCTACATGCAAAAGAATGAAATAGGATGACTTATTATATAATATACAAAATAATATACAAAAATAAATTCCAAACGATGAAAGATCTAAATGAGAAATAGAAAACCATCAAAATCCTAAAGGAGAACACACAGGTAGTAAACTTTTTGACATCAACTGTAGCAACTTCTTACTAGGTATGTCTCCTGAGGCAAGGGAAAGAAAATAAAAAATGAACTATTAGGACTTCATCAAGATAGAATGCTTCTGCACAGAGAAGGAAACAATCCACAAAACAATCTACAAAAAAGCAACCTTCCTAATGGGAGATGATATTTTCAAGTAACCTAACTGATAGGGTTAATACACAAAATACATAAAGAACTTACCAAAGTTAAACACATAAAACATAACCCAATTTAAAAAATGGGCAGAAGACATGAAAGGACATTTTTCTGAAGAAGGCATACAGATGGCCAATAGACACATGAAAAGATGTTAATATCACTCATCATCAGGGAAACACAAATCAAAACTACAATGAACTATCACCTCACATCTGTCAGAATGGATAAAATCAATCACACAAGAAACAGGAGATGTTGGCAAGGATGAGGAGGAAAAGGAACACTCTTAAACTGTTGGTGACAAGGCAACCTTGTGCAGCCACTCCGGAAAACAGTATGGCTGTTCCTCAAAAGGCTAAAAAAAGACTATGTATAATCCAACAATTGCACTAGTAGGTATTTACCCAAAGGGTACAAAAATACTGATTCAAAGGGATACAAACACCCAAATGTTTATAGCACCATTATCAATATAGACAAATTATGGAAATATGTGATATATATTTGATATATGGACAAAGATGTGATAGAGATGTAGAATGGAATATTACTCAGACATAAAAAAGAATGAAATCTTGCCATTTGCAGTGACCTGGATGAAGATAGAGATTGTTATGCTAAGCAAAGTAAGCTTATCAGTCAATGAAGGACAAATATGATGTGATTTCTGTTATATGTAGAATTTTTAAAAAAGAATATGGTGGTGGGGGAGAGAGAGGCAAACCATTAAACAAATTCTTGACTACAGAGAACAAACTGAAGGTTGCTGGGGAAGAGGTGGGCATGTAATGGGTAAATGAGCATTGGGGATTAAGGAGGGAACTGGATGTGATGAGCACTGGGTGTTTTATGTAAGGGATAAATCATGAAATTCTATACCAGAAACTAATATTACACTGTATGTTAACTAGCTGTAATTTAAATAAAAAACTTGAAACTAAAAAAAAGTAAGAAAAAATAGAGCAAAATAGACTACAAAGAGTAGTAGACCTAAATCAGAAGGCTAACAATTTAGTCTTAATATTTTCTTTACAAAGCTGTGTGACATTATGTAAATCTATTTACACTGAGCTTCAATTTCCCATGCATATAATAAAAATATTTTTATGAAAAATTATGTGTTGGTTTGACTGTACAAAAGTAAAACAGAAAAGTCTGCAAAAAGACTCTTGGTACATGATATCTAAAAATGAAAAATGGATTAATCTTGATTGTCATTATGGAATCTTCAACTTCTGGCATTTAAAGAAGATACATTCACCCAACTGGAAGATAGAAAAATAAGAGTATAAACAGAGTAGATGATATATATCCTAATACAATTGGAGATAAGAACATGACCAGTAATACAATGTCACCCTTCTATTACCTAATTCAATACTGTAAAGAACATTCATCATGTTCCGGGGTGGGGATAACATGCTGAACATCAAAATGGGAAGAAAAAGAAACAATAGGTTTCTTACTCAATGCTATTACTAAACAGAACAAAAAAGTGGAGAAGATGTTGTGGTATTGGTGAGGAGAAGAAGAAAACCTAATGTATAAAGACTAAAAATAAATTGTGAGACTCAAACATCCTTTACCTCATTAAAAGAAAAAATGCTGAGAAGAGTTCCACTAAGAGTATTTTATTTAAACACACAGAATCCTCTGTGTCACAAACTACCCAGATAGATGCTGTTTCTGATCAAAAAACTCTCCTACTTAAAGCTTTTCTCACAACAAGTTTAATGTCCTTGTTTCTCAAGCTATAAATGAAGGGGTTCATCATTGGAACTGCAATGGTATAAAAGAGGAGATTTTTTCCTCATCCATAGACCCAGCAGAAGATGGTTTAAGATATATAAATGCACCTGATCCAAAGAAGAAAGAAACAGCAATTATGTGAGAGCTGCACGTGCTGAAGGTTTTGGACCTGCCCTCACTGGAGCTGATGTGCAGAATGCTGGACAGGATGAAACCATAGGAGACAAATATGGTAACACTGGGCACAATCACACTGATGCTCAACACAATGAAAACCACCAGCTCATTCACGTAGGTGCTGGTGCAGGAGAGCTGGAGAAGAGGGAGGATGTCACACAAATAATGGTTGATGGTGTTTGCATCACAGAAGATCAGTCTCAGCATGCATCCAGTGTGAGCCATGGCATCCAAAAATGCCTTCAAGTATGAACCAAGCATAAGGCTGAAACACACTCTGGAGGACATGGCAACATTATATAAGAGTGGGTTATAGATGGCCACATAGCGATCATAGGCCATTGATGTCAGCACATAAGCTTCAGAAGCACAAAAAAAAACCAGAAAAAGTAAAGCTGGGTCATGCATCCCCTGTAGGAGATAATATTCTTCTTTGATGTGAAGTTAATCAGCATTTTGGGTATAAACACAGAAGAATAACAGAGGTCTATGAAGGACAAATTGAAGAGGAAAAAGTACATGGGGGTGTGCAGGTGTGCATTCAGCTTGATTAGAGTCACCAAACCCAAATTTCCCAACACAGTGACCATGTAGGTGACTAGAAACAGGCAAAACAGGGGGAGCTGGAGATCTAGTAGGTCTGTTAGCCCCACAAGAATGAATTCAGTCACAAAGGAAGCATTTTCAGGAGGCATTTTCCTCTAAGGGGATCTGTGAACACAGGAGGAAAAAGTTACACAGAGAATAATTCGACATTTCCTACCATATCTTCCCTCACAGGAGTTGGGTTTGTACTGGAAATAGATGAGACTAGCACACCAGGGACCCACAGAAAATGCTTAACTATTAGCATAAATCTAGTTACTTGGGACATTCCCTCATTAGAGACTTAATAAGCTGTAAAAGCAAAGGGATACAAAACGGCCTACAGTATGAAGGCCAGTACTTCCATATGCCAACAGGACTGCAGTGAAAAACAAAAGTTAAGGGAGAAGATTGAACAAGGAGAGAATCACCTTCTCTTATTTCATTTCTTTGACCATGTGACCCCTCCCCTAACCAGTAAAATTGGAGGCAGCAACCCCACCAATTGTGGTGTGGTAGGAATGTAGAATGTTTCTTATCCAAAAATAAAGGACCAGAGTCTAGGAGAGTTTAAGTTCCTGCCCCATGTCACAAAGTAAAAAGTATAAATGTACAAGAGTGAGAGTTCTGCCCATGAACTGACAAATAAATTGCATCCTTGAAACATAATAATCTCTGAACCATCCCTGCATGGCCACCCTCCCCTCAATCCCTTCCATCCTCCCTTCTATCAATTTCACATGAGTCTGAGGACTGCAAAAACTGGAAAGAGATTGGCATATCTTAGATCCCTGGACTTCCATCACAAAAGGAAGACATGAATATAACTGGAATTCAGAAACTCAACCTCGTTAGGCAAGAACACCTTGGTCCTTCCTTACCAGTATTACCTCTGTGGTCCTGAAAGGGCAGATTTAGTCTCTGTGACTTTTTTCCCTTTGATTCTATGAGGATACAATGCACACTTAATTTTTAATGAGCCCTGGAAATCCTCCTGAATCGAAGATAATAATTTCTGATTATGAGTCCTTTTAAGCAGCAGACAAAAATAAACAGCCTTTATTATTATCATTTTGGCCCTTGGTATATCACAGAAGACTTAAGGTGAGAGCAATGATATAATGTCCTCAGTTATAAACATGGCAGAAGCTTGCTCAGTCTCTTCCGCAGGGAATGGTTTCCAGGGCAAAAGGGTCTTGAGGGAATTGGATTTTCACAAAGAACCACAATGGGTTTCTAATTCCTTATGGACTCAAAATTTTACTCAAGTTTTCCCTCCACTGTAAGGATTAGACATCTCTCAAAGAGGAGCCAAAAATAAATTCTCATTTCCCATTCAGTAATATGGCAGAAGAGGATGCTCTAGACCCTGTGACCCTCCATGAACACAGTGATTCAGAAATACTTCCTGTAGAGATTCCCTTTGCAAGAAATCTGGATACCAGTTAGGGTAGTTCTGTTCCCAGTTAAAGCATGAATCTAGTAATATTGGATCTGCAAGGAAAATTCTAGATATACTGTTGTTGTAACACTTTTCCCTGCACAGTACCTTCAGATTAAGACAACACCCTTCAGTTTCTGGCATCTCCTGCCGAGGAAAAGAAGTACATCTTGTATCCAATGCACCAGTGTTTATTAGGTGTGTCCAGAAGACTGAATTCTAGATAGTCTGTGTCAGAAAGCAGAGGGGATACAAGACACAGCAGACTTCAGCTTCCCATGGAAAGAGACAAAAAAGATGGTGGTTTGGGCTGGAAGTCACCAGGATTCCTTCCCCAACCTCAGTATAGAACAAGCAAATGAAAACCCTTTCTTACAGCTTCTCCCTGGTGAGAATAAAATATGTGCTATGGGGACACATGAGTGGCTCAGTCAGTTAAGCTGCTGCCTTTGGCTCAGGTCATGATCCCTGGTTCCTGGGATCGAGTCCCACATCAGGATCCTTACTCAGCAGGGAAGCCTGATTCTCTCTCTGCCTCTGCCTCTGCCTGCTGCTCTGCCTACTTGTGCTCTCCCTCTCTCTCTGACAAATAAATAATTTTTTTAAAAATGTGCACTATGTGTCTAGTAACACAACTTCTCTCTGAGTCCCTGAAATGACTTCAGTCTTGCTTGTTTTAGAACACAGACCCAACACAGCATAGTATGGATTCAAGAGGCATAGGAATGCAGGGCATTCTGCAACTAAGAACAAAGAAAGACATTGTTAGTACCTTCTCCAGTCTAAGGTCAGTACATGAATGTTAGGACAGATGGGTGTTACGTCTAATGTGCAGACATCAATGTATAGAGTCAATGAAAATGAGGACAGATTGAAATACATTCAAAAGGCAGTAAGAGAAATCTCTAAACTGACACTAATGAAATGAAAATATGTGATTTTCCTGACAGGGAATTAAAACAACTGTCCTAAGATGCTCACTAGAGTCAGAAAACAATACACAAACCAAAGAAAATTTCAACACAGAGACAGAAAACTTAAAAGTATTAAACAGGGTACATGGGTGGTTCAGTGGGTTATGAATCTGCCTTCAGCTCAGGTCCTGATCTCAGGGTCCTGGAATCCAATCCCCTGTCAGGCTCCCTGCTAAGCAGGGAATATGACTCTCCCTCTATCCCTCCCCACCATTTGTGTCCTATCTCTTGTTCTCTCTCTCTCAAATAAATAAATAAATAAATTCTTTTTTACAAAGCATTAAACATAAATAATGGAACTGAAGAATACAATATCTTAACTGAAAAATTCACCATGGAAATAAAAGCAAATGAAATCAAACAAAAGAAAGGATCGCTGAATTTGATTAGAGGTCAATGTAAATTATTCATTTGGAAGGACAAAATGAAAAACAAACAAAAAATAGTGAAGAAAGCCTGAGGGACTTATTGGTGTTACCAAGTGAATCAATGTATGCATTTCAGAAACCCCCACAGGAGAGTAAGAAAGAACTAGAAAACATATTCAAAGAAAATGAAGACAGAAAAATTCCCAAATCATGGCAACTTCCCAATAATGTGACCTATTTATAGAAAGATAAAACTTACTAATGATGTTGAACATTTTTTTACGTGTCTGTTAGCCATTTGTCTGTCTTCTTTGGAGAAGTGTCTGTTCGTGTTTTCTGCCCATTTTTTGACTTGATTATTTATTTTGTGTGTGTTGAGTTTGGGAAGTTATTTACAGATCTTGGATACAAGCCCTTTGTCAATAATTCATTTGCAAATATCTTCTCCCATTCCATGGGTTGTGTCTTAGTTTTGTTGACTGTTCCCTTTGCTGTGCAGAAGCTTTTTATCTTGATGAGGTCCCAAAAGTTCATTTTTGCTTTTGTTTCCCTTGCCTTTGGAGTCATGTTTTGAAAGAAGTTGCTGTGGCTGATGTCGAAGAGGTTACTGCCTATGTTCTCCTCCAGGATTTTGATGGATCCCTGTCTCACACTGAGGTCTTTCATCCATTTAGAGTTCATCTTTGTGTATGGTGTGAGAAAACGGTTGAGTTTCATTCTTTATATAGCTGTCCAATTTTCCCAGCACCATTTATTGAAGAGACTTCTTTCCATTGGATATTTTTTCCTGATTTGTCCAAGATTAGTTGTCCATAGAATTGAGGATCCATTTCTGGGCTCTCTATTCTGTTCCATTGATCTATGTGTCTGTTTTTGTGCAGTACCATGCTGTATGGATGATCACAGCTTTGTAATATAGCTTGAAGTCAGGCATCGTATGCCCCCAATTTGGCTTTCTTTTTCAACATTCCCCTCATGATTCAGGGTCTTACACTGTAAACAAAGATAAACTCAAAATGGATGAAAGACTTCATGTAAGACAGGAATCCATCAAAACTCTAGAAGAGAACACAGGCAGTAACCTCTTTGACATCGGCCACAGCAACTTCTTTCAAGACATGACTCCAAAGGCAAGGGAAACAAAAGCAAAAATGAACTTTGTGATCCCATCAAGATAAAAGCTTCTGCACAGCAAAGGGAACAGTCAACAAAACTAAGACTAAACCCATGGAATGGGAGAAGATATTTGCAAATGAATTATTGATAAAGGGCTTGTATCTAAGATCTGTAAATAACTTCCCAAACTCAACACACACAAAATAAATAATCAAGTCAAAAAATGGACAGGAGACATGAACAGACACTTCTCCAAAGAAGACAAACAAATGGCCAACCAACCCCTGAAAAAATGCTCCACATCACTTGGCATCAGGGAAATACATATCAAAACCACAAATGAGATACCACCTCACACCACTTAGAAAGGCCAAAATTAACAAGACAAGAAACAACAAGAGTTGGCAAGGATGTGGTGAAAGAGGAACCCTCTTACAATGTTGGTAAGAATGCAAGCTGGTAAAGCCACTCTGGAAAACAGTATCAAGATTCCTCAAGACTTCAAAAATAGAGCTATCCTATGACCCAGCAATTGCACTAATAGGTATTTACCCCAAAGATATAGATGTAGTGAACAGAAGGGGTACATGCACCCCAATGTTCATAGAAGCAATTTCCACAATAGCCAAGCTGTGGAAGGAGTTGAGATGCCCTTCAGCAGAAGAATGGATAAAGAAGATGTGGCCCATATATACAGTGACTATTACTCAGCCATCAGAAAGGACAAAAACCCACCATTTGCAACGACATGGATGGAACTGGAGGAGATTATGCTAAGTTAGATAAATCAAGCAGAGGAAGATTATTATCATATGGTTCCACTCATAAGTGGGGCATAAGAAATAGTGTGGAGGACCACAGGGGAAAGGGGGAAAACTGAATGAGATGAAATCAGAGGGAGAGACAAACCATGACAGACTCTTGACTCTGAGATACAAACAGGGTTATGAAAAGGACAGTGTTTGGGGGATTGGGGTAACTGGGTGATGGCATTAAGAAGGACACATGAGGTGATGAGCACGGGGTGTTATATACAACTGATGAATCACTGAACACTACATCTGAAAGTAATGATGTACTATATGTTGGCTAATTTAGATTTAAAAAAGAAAATAAACTCAAGATCACTTACTCAATATATGACCTTGAAAAAAAAAAAAAACAGACACATAGACCAATGGAACAGAATAGAAAACCCAGAAATAGATCCAAATTATACAGTCAACTCATCTTTGACAAAGCAAGTAGAATATCCACTGGAAAAAGATAGTCTCTTCAAAAAATGGTTTGGGAAAACAGGACAGTGATGTACAGGAAACCTACAAAATCCTACAGGAGAACGGGGCAGTAATATCCTTGACATTGGCTGTAGCAAAATCTTACTAGATATGTGTCCTGAGGCAAAAGAATCAAAAGCAAAAATAAACTAGTGCTGACTTCATCAAAATAAAATACTTCTGCAGAGCAAAGGAAACAATCAACAAAACTAAAAGGCAATCTTCAGAATGAGAGAAGACATGAGGAGAAGGAAGGGATACATGAAGGTTGGGGGATGAGAGGGGGAGACAACCATGAAAGACTGTGGACTCTGAGAAATAATCTGAGGGTTTTAGAGGGGATGGGGGTAGGGGGATGGCTTAGCTCAGTGATGGGTATTAAGGAGGGCATGTACTGCCTGGAGCACTGAGTGTTATATGCAAACAGTGAATCATGGAGTACTACATCAAAAACTAATTATGTACTGTATGGTGACTAACATAATTTCTTTATAAAAAAGAAGGTATCTGTAAATTACATATTTGATAGAAGGTTAGTATCCAGAATATATAAATAACTTTTAAACTCCACAGCCAAAAACCAAATAATGCAATTAAAAAATCAGCAGAAGACATGAACAGACATTTCTCAAAAACAATGCACAATGAACAACACACACAAAAACAACATCACTCATCATCAGGGTAATACAAATATAAATTATGAGATATCACCTCACACAGATCGCAACTGCTAAAATTAACAACAAAGGAACCAACAGATATTGGCAAGGATGAGGATAGAGGGGAAGCCTCTTACACTGTTGGTGGGCATGTAAACTGGTACAGCCACTCTTGAAAACAGTATGGAAGTACTTCAGGAAGATAAAATAGAACAACCCTACAATTCAGCAATTGCACTACTAGGTATTTACTCAAAGGATACAAAAATACTGAATCAAAGAGATGCATACACCCCAATGTTTATAGCAGCATTATCAACAATAGAGAAATTATGGAAAGAGCCCAAATATCCATTGAATGATGAAATAAAAAAGAAGTGTGCTATAGATATACAATAGGATATTAGTCATCAAAAAGAATGAAATCTTGCCATTTGCAATGACATGGATGGAGATACAGACTATTATGCTAAGTGAAATAAGTAAAAAACAAATGTCAGATGATTTCACTCACATGTAGAATTTAAGAATTGAAATAAATGAACAAAAGGGGGGAAAAAGAGAGAGAGAGAGAGAAAGAGAGAGGGAGAGAGGCAAACCAAGAGACAGATTCTAACTACAGAGGACAAACTGATGGTGACCAGAAGGAAGGTAAGTGGTGTGGGAGTGGGATGGATTAAGTAGGTGATAGGGATTAAGGAGGGCACTTACTGTGATGAGCACAGGGTATTGTATGTAAGGGATAAATCATTAAATTTTACACCTAAAACTAATTTTACACTGTATTTTAACTAAGAGTAATTTACATCTGTATCTTTGGGGTAAATACCCAGGAGTGCAATGGCAGGGTCATAGGGAAGTTCTATTTTTAATTTCTTTAGGACTCTCCACACTGTTCTCCAAAGAGGCTGCACCAACTTGCATTCCCACCAACAGTGTAAGAGGGTTCCCCTTTCTCCACATCCTCTCCAACACATGTTGTTTCCTGTCTTGCTAATTTTGGCCATTCTAACTGGGGTAAGGTGATATCTCAATGTAGTTTTAATTTGAATCTCCCTGATGGCTAGTGATGATGAACATTTTTTCATGTGTCTGATAGCCATTTGTATGTTTATAGCAGCAATGGCCACGGTTGCCAAACTGTGGAAAGAACCAAGATGCCCTTCAACGGACGAATGGATAAGGAAGATGTGGTGCATATACACTATGGAGTATTATGACTCCATCAGAAAGGACAAATACCCAACTTTTGTAGCAACATGGACGGGACTGGAAGAGATTATGCTGAGTGAAATAAGTCAAGCAGAGAGAGTCAATTATCATATGGTTTCACTTATTTGTGGAGCATAACAAATAGCATGGAGGACATGGGGAGTTAGAGAGGAGAAGGGAGTTGGGGGAAATTGGAAGGGGAGAGACTATGGACTCTGAAAAACAATCTGAGGGTTTTGAAGGGGCGGGGGGGTGGGAGGTCAGGGTACCAGGTGGTGGGTATTATAGAGGGCACACATTGCATGGAGCACTGGGTGTGGTGCAAAAGTAATGAATACTGTTATGCTGAAACTAAAAAATAAATTTGAAAAAAAGAGTAATTTACAGCGAAATGTGGAGAGGAAAAGAAGACTATCAAGAATATAGAAGGGTTAAGAAAATGAAATTATATATGTTATGAGAACTATCTCCTCTTTACATTAACTTAAGCATACTGACTGACAACCTGCTATACAATGGGTTTTGCTATGGACGTTGCTCCTTCCATAGAACCTGGTAGAAATTCCTAAGACTATTTCACGTTACTCAATACATTACTTCCCCTGGTTTCTTCTGTGAGAGCCATTCTGTAGTTGGAAGGTTGTTCCCTTCCCTGAGCCTTTATTCTCAGTCTTGGCTTTTTTATTACATTAATATTTAACTTAAATCCAGGTAGAATCCAAGGTTTTCAACCATAATTTATTGTGAAAGTTAGCATACATACATATATCAAAGCCTACAAAATACACTTCAACCATTATTATAACTGAACAGCTTACAATGACCATGCAGAACTAAGAACAGAGTATTCCAGGTCCCAGAGCCCTCTGGTTGCCCCTAGTCCTCCCATTCTCCACCACGATACTGACACAATCATTCTCCAGCTTTTGCTCACACCTTCATCACTTAAGTGGGCCCTCATGGTGTTCCCTATCCAGCCAGAAGAAGGATGAAGAGAATGTGGAAATGATTATTATAGTCTACCCTTATGTGTTTCCATATATCGTGAAGGCCAGTATAAAATAAGAATATATTCACACATTCTAAATTAGGCAATAGAGCTTCCAGATATAAAGTGGGAATGATATTTTCCTCACATTTTGCTTAGTTTAGCATGTTCCTTTTATTTACATTCTCAGATTTTTTATTCCCTGAAAGCATTTTCATGATTCACAGATACTTTAACAGTAGAGAACATTAATAACAATAATATGCTGATATATCTAGAATCAAACCCTAGTCCTAGTCTCAGCTCTACCACTCACAGTTTGTAATTTGAGACAAACCATGAACACATCTGAGCATCAGTTTCATCATCTATGAGAAGAAAACTAAGCTTTTCTCTCCTCTTTATCTCACACCATTTCCCCTTGAAATACATAAATTGACAGATGTGACTGAGCAGAAAAACTAAAGCACATTAAAAGCAACTGTGACACCCTGCACATCTCGATATTAATATTTAATGGGTTATTTTAACTTCCTGGCAGAGAGAGACTTTCAACAGCCCCTTCTCGTGGTGCCACCAGCAATCCTGGTGGATTGCTTCCTCAGGGAGGAAGATGAGAGTCTCTCTCTCAGAAAGTAAAACTTCACACTGAGTATGATTTTCATGTTTAAATCTATATCTTTTATACAACTAAGCCCTGCAGATAAACCAGCTACTTCACCTGCTGGTCAGCTGATAAGACAGTGGAATGTCCCAGTGCATGAGACAAAAGCCAAGTATGCCAGACTCAGGGAAAAACACCACATCTCTCCCCCAGCATTGACAATTCAACAAAATCAATTTTAAGAAGAAATTTTAACTACATAAGGTTTATCTTAGAATCTATATACTCTGTTGCATTAAGAAAATCTACTTCTATATCTTTCCCTTCCTCTGCCTTATTTATATTTGTGACATATACTCCAGTGCCACACATTGCTAGGTACTCAGAGGTACAAAATGCTGTGTGTGCTTGAAAGTGAATGCACATGTGTGTGTTAGTATGTATGTGTGTGCATATGCATGTGTGTTTTCACAAACAAACAACTGATTAAAGCAATAACTATTTCCTTTTCCTAGATTCAGCAAGTACTTCCTGCTCGATCCTTCCTCTGGAGCTGGAACCATCTACCTGAAAGTGGGTTGCATATCGTCCAATCAATGTTAGGCAGTGATCTCATAAAATATCTCATACAATATAACTTGTAAACTGTGTGTAGGGGTGTGTGTATATCTGTGTGTGTGAGTTTAAGGAGGCAGTGTCAGAAGAAGTGGAGAATGAGGTTCAAAAATTTAGGGGTTCAGCAATTAAAAGGACATGGAACTCAGAACCCGTTGTACTTCTGTTTTTCATGACTCCTGAACCTCAGTGAACCCTGATCATGCGCATTCCAAATCTGGTCTGAACACTATTAGCTCACTTACACAAAGTGTACACAAAACAAATTCAGAATGTAATTCAACTTTGATTCTGGTCCTGAATTAGGAGAATCATTTTCTGTTATTTCCCAGAAAGTCCAAGCTTTCATACTGATTCAGACAACTCTGTCCTAGGACGTATGTACAGACAAATCACATGACTTCCCTGCTTGACACCTAGCTGTGACAATTTCAATAGACTGATACTTCTCAAAACTTCTTTTTTGGCTATTCACATAGCACAAAAAAAGCAAAAACCATAAGGGATAACTATGCTGTGTTTGTAAACCACCTGACTTGGTTCTCCTTTTTTAAAAGAAGTCGCAATACATGCACAGTGCTTAAACTACTCATCAGAAAGCTATCAGCTAAGTTGCCTATTTTTTAAAGATTTTTTATTTATTTGGCAGAGGAACACAGAGAGCACAAACGAGGGAAGTGGCAGGGAGAAAGAAAAACAGTCTCCTTGCTGAGCAGAGTCTGATGTGGGGCTCGATCCCAGGAGCCCGGGATCATAACCTGAGCTGAAGGCAGAGGCTTAACCCACAAAACCAACCAGGCGCCCCAGCTAAGTTGCTTTTACAAAAACTTCTCAAATATTAACTTTAATAAACTATCTTTATAACTTTTATAACAATCTTAATGAACTTTTCCTCTAAATAATCTGAAAAATGGAATTTAGTGCAAAAGGTAGATTATCCTTTCTTCAATAAAAAATAATCATTTCTAAAAGTCTTTTTATGAAAATTAAGAAGATTGACTCCATATTTTGAGGCTTCTCAAATGAAAGGTACTTGAGTGACCAGGGTTAACATATATTATTAGGTAGCGCAAATAGTGATAAAATATATAACAAAATGGATGCATCTTTGCAATGTCTATAGCAGTTCCTAAATATCAGCATATATCATTTACTTATTGACACACTTTTTTCAATAAGCAAAACAATTTCATCAAAACAGACAGCAACCCCAATGTTCAATGCAGCAATCTCCACAATACCCAAACTGTGGAAAGAGCCAAGATGCTCTTCAACAGATGAATGGATAAAGAAGTTGCGGTCCACATATATGGTGGAATATTACTCAGCCATCAGAAAGGATGAATTTCACCATCTGCATCAACGTGGATGGGACTGGAGGAGATTATGCTAAGTAACATAAGCCAAACAGAGAAAGATAATTATCATGGTTTCACTTACTTGTGGAACATAAGAAATAGCATGGAGGACATTAGGAGAAGGAGGGGAAAAATGAAGGGGGGGAATTGGAAAGGGAGACAAACCATGACAGACTATGGGTCTGTCAAAACTGAGGGTTTTGGTGGGGATGGGTGAGCCCGGTAATGGGTGTTAAGGAGGGCACATATTGCATGGAGCACTGGGCATTATATGCAAACAATGAATATTGGAACACTACATCAAAAATTAATGATGTACTGTATGGTGACTAACATAATGTAATAAAAAAAAAACAGACAGCAAGTAAAATAAGCAAACAAAAACTACAACCCAAATCAACTATTTTATATAAATGGAATTTGTTAAAGGAAAATCAAGCATGTTGATATGGAGGCCAGGGGATGTGCTGTGAGAGGTCACTTAAAACTATAAGTCAGCGACTCATGGTAACAGATGGCAACTAAATTTATCATGAAAAGCATTTGATAGTGCATATAAATGTCAGATCACTATGTTCTATGCATGAAACTAATAGAATATTATATATCAATTATACTTCAATTAAAAATAAATTGTTTTTAAACATAAATATTAAATCATAGTCAAGGTTTTAGTGATATCAAGCATCTAAAACAAAAACAAGCCAACACACCAGTTACGCTAAATTTAACAATACCTAAATCTTGAGTGGTAATTAGAAAAAAAAATAAAGTAGTAAATATTATTAAAGTTAGAAATATTTAAATTGTCACCTGATTAAGGACAAAGGATTTTTGAAGTAGCCATCTTTCTGTGTTTTCTCAAAATAAAAATAATCCAGTACCTTATACCAGAAAATAAATTGTCAAAATTGGGTTTCTTTAGCCAATTAAATTCCTTGACAGGTGTTCTATAAAGCTCAGTTAAACAGTATCCATTTTTCCAAAGAAGACATACAGATGACTAGCAGACACAGGAAAAGTTCAACATCACTTATCATCAGGGAAATACAAATCAAAACTATAATGAACTATCACCTCACACCTGTCAGAATGGATAAAATCAACAGAGGAAACAACAGATGTTGGTGAGGATGACGATAGAGAGGAACACACACACACACACACACACACACACACACACACACACACAAATATTAGCCATAAAAAGAATGAAATCTTTCTGATGCCTCCATCAGAAAGGACGAATACCCAACTTTTGTAGTAATATGGATGGAACTGGAAGAGATTATGCTGAGTGAAATAAGTCAAGCAGAGAGAGTCAATTATCATATGGTTTCACTTATTTGTGGAGCATAACAAATAGCATGGAGGACATGGGGAGATAGAGAGGAGAAGGGAGTTGGGGGAAATTGGAAGGGGAGGTGAACCATGAGAGACTATGGACTCTGAAAAACAATCTGAGGGGTTTGAAGGTGCAGGGGGTGGGAGGTCGGGGTACCAGGTGGTGGGTATTATAGAGGGCACAGATTGCATGGAGCACTGGGTGTGGTGTAAAAATAATGAATACTGTTATGCTGAAAATAAAAAATAAATTAAAAAAAAAGGTATCCTAAAAAAAAAAAAAAAGAATGAAATCTTGACCTTTGCCAAGACATGCATGGAACTAGAGATATTATGTTAAGTGACATAAGTCAATGAGAGGGAGACAAATACCAGATGATTTCACTCATACGTGAAATTTGAAAAACAAAACAAATGAATGTGGGAGGGAAGAGAGGCAAACCATAAAACAGATTTTTGACTAACTACAACAAACAGGTTGTTAGAGGACAAGTAGGCAGGGAAATAGGTTAAATGGGAGATGTTGATTAAGGAGGGAACTACCTGTGATGAGTACTGGGTGTTGGATGTGTGTGCTAAATCATGAAATTCTACACCTGAAACTAACATGACACTGTATGCTAACTAACGAATTTAAATAAAAACTTGAAACTAAAATAATAATAATAAAGTAAAGCAAAATAGACTACAAACAGTAGAAGACATGAAGTTAGAGGCTAATCATTTAGTCTAAATTCTTACTTTTTAAAGCTGTGCGACTTTAGGTAAATCTAACTCCTCTGAGCTTCACTTACCCAGCCAAACAATGAAAATATTTTTTCTGATCAGCTATCAGAAAATATTTTTTCTGATCAGACTGTACAAAGGTAAAAAGAAAAGTCTACCAAAAAAATTCTTGTTATCTGACACGTGCATATGCATTAAATTTTATTGTCCTTATGGAATCTTCAACATCTAGCATTTAAAGTGGACATATTCTTCCCAATTGGAGGATGGAAAATGGGAGTACAGAGTATCTAACACATATTCTAATACCAAGTGGCAGATAAGAACACACCCAGGGATACAATTTCACGTAGTAGTGTTACCTATTTCGATGCTTTAAAAACAATTCATCATGTTCCAGAGGAAAAAACAAGTTCAAAATGAAAATAGGAAAAAGAGACAACATTTTACTTACCTAATGCTATTAGTAAATAGAACAAAAACATGGAGAAGATATTGTGGTATTGGTGAGGTAAAGAAGACCTACTTCATAAAGGCTAAAAATACATTGTGAGACACAAACTTCTTTTACGATATTGGGAAAAAAGGCCAGGAAGAATGCCACTGAAATTATTTTATTTAAACACACAGAATCCCCCTGTGTATAATTAACTAAACAGAATGACACTGTTTCTGGTCAAAACTGTATCTGATTCAGAGTTTTCTTCACAGCACGTTTAATGTCTTTGTTTCTCAAGCTGTAAATGAAGGGGTTCATCATTGGAACTGCAATGGTATAAAAGAGAGAGGAGATTTTCCCCTCATCCATAGACCTGGCAGAAGATGGTTTAAGATACATAAATGCACCTGATCCAAAGAACAGAGAAACAGCAATTATGTGGGAACCGCACGTGCTGAAGGCTTTGGACCTGCCCTCAGTGGAGCTGATGTGCAGAATGCTGGACAGGATGAAACCATAAGACACAAAGATGGTGACACTGGGCACAATCACATTGATGCCTGCCACAGTGAAAACCACCAGCTCATTGATATAGGTACTCGTGCAAGAGAGCTGGAGCAGAGGGAGGATGTCACACAAATAATGGTTGATGGTGTTTGCATCACAGAAGGTCAGTCTCAGCATGCATCCAGTGTGAGCCATGGCATCCAAAAATGACACCAAGTATGAACCAAGCATAAGGATGAAACACACTTTGGGGGACATGGCAACATTATATAAAAGTGGGTTACAGATGGCCACATAGCGATCATAGGCCATTGATGTCAGCACATAACATTCAGAAATACCAAAACCACACAAAAAATAAAGCTGGGTCATGCATCCCCTGTAGGAGATAATATTCTTTTTTGATGTGAAGTTAATCAGCATTTTGGGTGTAAACACAGAAGAATAACAGAGGTCTATGAAGGACAAATTGAAGAGGAAAAAGTACATGGGGGTGTGCAGGTGTGCATTCAGCTTGATTAGGGTCACCAAACCCAAATTTCCCAACACAGTGACCATGTAGGTGACTAGAAACAGGCAGAACAGGGGAAGCTGGAGATATGGCAAGTCTGTTAGCCCCACCAGAATGAATTCAGTCACAAAGGAAGCATTTTCAGGAGGCATTTTCCTCTAAGGGGATCTGTGAACATAGGAGAAAAAGTTACACAGAGAACAGTTCAACATTTCCCACCATATCTCCTCTCACAGGAATTGGGTTTGTACTAGGAATGTCTGAGACTAGCCCAGCCTGGACCCACAGAATCTGCTTTACCATTATCATAAATCTAGTGACATGGACATTTCTTCATTAGAGTCTTTATAAGCTGCTTAAGCAAAGACATTCAAAACCTGGCCTACAGTATGAAGGCCAGTGCTTCCATATGCCAACAGGACTGCTGTGAAAACCAAAGGTTAAGGGAGAAGATTGGACGAGGAGAGAATTACCTTCTCTCATTTCATTTCTTTGACCATGTGACCCCTCTCTTAACCAGTAAAATGGAGGCAACAACCCAACCAATCTGGTGCTGGCCTCTAATGGGGTTTGGATGTGGTGTCGTGGGAATGAAGAATGTTGTTTCTTATCCAAAAATAAAGGACCAGAGTCTAGGAGAGTTTAAGTTCCTGCCCCATGTCACAGAGTAAAAACTAAAAATGTACAGGAGTGAGAATTATGTGTATGGCACTGACAAATAAATTGCACCCTTGAAACCTAATAATGTCTCCTAATAATGTCACCACCCTTACCTAAACAGGTCCTTCTATCAATTTCACATGAGTCTGAGGACTGCAAAAACTAGAAAGAAATTGGCATATCTTAAATCCCTGGACTTCCATCACAAAAGGAAGACATGAGTATAAATAGAATTCAGAAACTTACCCACTGGAGGCAAGAACACCTTGGTCTTTCCTGCTAGTATTACTCCTGTGATCCTGAAAGGACAATTTAGTCTCCAAAATTTTGCTTCTTTTGAGTCTATGAGCAAGCAGCCCACACTTAATTTCTGATATGTCCTGGTAATCCTTCTGAACTACACATAATAATTTCTGATTATGAGTCCTCTTAAGCAACAGACCAAAATAAACAGACTTTAATTTATCATTTGGCAGAAGACTTCAGTTGAGTATAATGATATAATGTATTTAATTATAAACAGGTGAGAAGCTTACTGGGTCTCTTCCACAGGGAATGATTTCTGGTATAATAGGGTATTGAGGGGGATGTATTTACACAAAGGACTACAAGGTGTCTCTAATTCTTTAGGGATTCAAATTTTACTCAAGGTAAAACCTTACTCAAGGTTTCCCTCCAGTGTAGGGATTGGACATCACCCAAGAGGAGCCAAAAATAATTCCCATTTCTTGTTCAGCAGAATGACAGAAGAGATAGTTCTAGTCCCTCCAATCCTCCATGAACACACTGATTCAGAAACATTTCATCATATTCTCTATATAAGTAGTTCAGGTAGTCCTGTTCCCAGTTAAAGCTTGAATCTAGTCATATTGGATCTTCCAGGAAAATTCTAGATATCCTGTTGTTGAAACACGTTTCCTTGCACATCACCTTCAAATTGGGACAAAACTCCCCAGTTTCTGCATTCGCTCTGGGGAGGGAAAGAATTGCATCATATGTCCAATGCCCCAACACTTATTAGGTGTGTCCAGAAGACTGGATTGTAGATAGTTTGTGTCAGAAAGCAGAGAGGATACAAGACACAGCAGACTTTAGCTGCCCATGGAAAGAGACAAAAAAGATGGTGGTTTGGGCTGGAAGTCACCAGAGCTCCTCCCCTGCTTCAGTATAGAGCAAGTAAGTGAAAACCCTTTCTTACAGCTTCTCCCTCATGAGAATTAAATGTGCACTATGTATCTAGTAACACAACTTCTCTCTGAGCTCCCTGAGGAAATGACTTCAGTGTTTCTTGTTTTAGAACACAGACCCAACACAGCATAGTATGGATGCAAGAGGTGTCCTGCAACTAAGAACAAAGAAAGAGGTTTAGTTTAGATGGCATCAAATTGAGAGGCTTCCAAATTCTCTGACCAGGCTTGTTGGTGGTAACTTGTCTAATCTCAGGCCAGTCCATGAATGTTAGAACAGATGGGTGTTTTGTCTAATGTGCAGACACCAAAGCAGAGAGCCAATGAAAATGGATGCAAGTTGAAATACATCCAAAAACAATAAAAGAAAATTCCAAACTGATATTGATGAAATGAAAATATGTGATTTACCTGAAAGAGAATTAAAATAACTGTCAAAAAATGCTCACTAGAGTCAGAGAACAATACACAAACCAAGAGAAAATTTTCATAGAGAGACAGAAAATTTTTAAAACCATTAAATAGAAATCATGGAGCTAAAGAATACATATCTGAACTAAAAAATTCAGCAGAGGGTTTCAAGAGCAAATGAGATAGAACAAAAGAGAGGATCATGAATTTGATTAAAGATCACTGTAAATTATTCAGTCAGAAGGGCAAAATGAAAAAGAACAAAAAATACTGAAGAAGGCCTGAGGGACTTATTGGATGCTACCAAGTGGATCAATATATGCATTTCATCAACTCCAGTAGTAGAAAAGACTTAGGAAGAACGAGAAAACATATTCAAAGAAAAAAAGGCTGAAAAATTACAAAATCACGGCAACTTCCCAATACTGTGGCCAATTTATACACAGATAAAACCCATAAAAATTGGATAATGAATACATACATACAGAGAGCAAGAGTCAACTGCTTATCCATGCTCTAGTTTACTAAATTGAAATTCTGAAAGCAGCAACTCAAAAGAAGACCCTAACTTACAAAGGAGCATGGATAAGGGTAGCTGTGGATCTCTCAAGAGAAACTTGGGAAGCCAGAAGAAAGTGGCATGATATATTTTCAATGCTGAATGGGAAAAATTGCAGGCAAGAAGAGTCTATACAGGAAGGCTGTCATTCAGAATAGAAGGAGAGTAAAGAGTTTCCCAGACAAACAAAACCTAAAGGGGTTCATGACCACTAAACCAGACCTGCAAGAAATATTACAGGGAACTTTGACTGGGAATGAAACAACAAAAGTGACAAAGACTAGAAAGGAACTGAGAAAATCTCCAGAAATGATGGCAAACAAGTAATAAAATAGCACTAAATTTATATCTATTAATAATAACTCTGAAAGTAAATGGACTAAATGCTCTAATCAAAGCATGTAATAAGGTGTCATAATGGATTAAAAAAATAAGACCCATCTATATGCTGCCTCATTGTAGAGACTCATTTTAGACCTAAGACACCTACAGATTGAAAGTGAGAAGATAGAAAATATTTACCATGCAAATGGATCTCAAAGAAAGTCAGAGGACAATACTTTTTATCAGACAAACTAGATTTTAAACCAAAGACTATAACGCAGGATGAAGAAGAGCACTATACCATAATAAAGGGGTCTATCCAACAATAATCTTACAATTGTAAACATTTATGCTCCAACATCTGAGCACCCACATATATTATGAACAATTAGTAACTAACATAAAGGAACTCATTGATAATAATACAATAATAGTAGGGGACTTTAAAAACCCAATTACATCAATGGACAGATCATTTGAGGAAAAAAATCAACAAGGAAACAATGACTTTGAAGAACACTTTGGAACAGATGAACTTAGCTCATATATTCAGAATATTTCACCCTAAAGTGGCAGAATACACATTCAAGTGCACATGGGATATTCTCCAGAACAGATCACATATTAGTCACAAATCAGGCCTCAACAAGTACAAAAAGACTGATTTCACACCATGCATATTTTCTGACCACAATGTTATGAAACATGAAATCAACCAAAAAAAAATTCGGAAAGACCACAAATACGTGGAGGTTAAAAAGCATGCTACTTAAAGACAAATTGGTCAACCTGGAAATCAAAATGAATTAAAAATATATATGAGAACAAATTAAAATGAAAACACAATTGTCCAAAACCTTTGGGATGTAGCAAAAGTGGTCATAAGAGGGAGGAGTCAAGATGGCGGAGAAGTAGCAGGCTGAGACTACTTCAGCTAGCTGGAGATCGGCTAGATAGCTTATCTAAAGATTGCAAAAACCTGAAAATCCATCGGCAGATCGAAGAGAAGAAGAACAGCAATTCTGGAAACAGAAAAACAACCACTTTCTGAAAGGTAGGACCAGCGGAGAAGTGAATCCAAAGCGACAGGAAGATAGACCCCGGGGGGAGGGGCCGGCTCCCTGCAAGTGGCGGAGCAACGGCACACAACATCAGGACTTTTAAAAGTCTGTTCCGCTGAGGGACATCGCTCCAGAGGCTAAACCGGGGCGAAGCCCACACGGGGTCAGCGTGGCCTCAGGTCCCGCAGGGTCACAGAAGGATCAGGGCTGTCTGAGTGTCGCAGAGCTTGCGGGTATTGGAACGGGAAAGCCGGCTACAGAGACAGAGCCGACAGTAAGCTCACAGCTCGGTGTTACCTTGAACCGGTCTCAGGCTCGGTGAGCTCAGAGCGCGGCCGAAGGTCAGGCAGACAGGAGTAACTGGGGGCTGTTCTCTGAGGGCGCACTGAGGAGTGGGACCCTGGGCTCTCGGCTCCTCAGGGCTGGAGACCAGGAGGCCACCATTTGTATTCCCCGTCCTCCGGAACTCTACAGAAAGCGCTCAGGGAACAAAAGCTCCTGAAAGCAAACCCGAGCGGATTACTCACCCCGGCCCCTGATAAGGGCAGTGCAATTCCGCCTGGGGCAAAGACACTTGAGAATCACTACAACAGGCCCCTCCCCGAGAAGATCAACAAGAAATCCAGCCAAGACCAAGTACACCTACCGAGGAGTGCGGTTTCAATACCAAGGAGAGCAGCAGAATTCCAGAGGAGGAGAAAGCAAAGCACGGAACTCATGGCTTTTTCCCTGTGATTTTTTTAGTCTTGCAGTTAATTTAATTTTTTTCTTTTTCATTTTTTTTTTTTCTCACCTTCTGGTTAAATTTTTTTTTTAACTTTTACCTTTTTCTTTTTTAAAGTTTTTTAACTAGTTTAATATATAAATTTTTTCTTTTTTATATTTTTCTTATTTGTTTTCTCTTTTTTTAATTCTTTTCTTTCCTTTTTTTTTCATTTTTCTTTTTTTTTTCTTTCTTCCTTTTTGAACCTCTTTTTATCCCCTTTCTCCCCCCTCACGATTTGGGGTCTCTTATAATTTGGTTAAAGCATATTTTCCTGGGGTTGTTGCCACCCTTTTAGTATTTTACTTGCTCCTTCATATACTCTTATCTGGACAAAATGACAAGACAGAAAAATTCAACACAAAAAAAAGAACAAGAGGCAGTACCGAAGGCTAGGGACCTAATCAATACAGACATTGGTAATATGTCAGATCTAGAGTTCAGAATGACAATTATCAAGGTTCTAGCCGGGCTCGAAAAAAGCATGGAAGATATTAGAGAAACTCTCTCGAGAGATATAAAAGCCCTTTCTGGAGAAATAAAGGAACTAAAATCTAACCAAGTTGAAATCAAAAAGCTATTAATGAGGTGCAATCAAAAATGGAGGCTCTCACTGCTAGGATAAATGAGGCAGAAGAAAGAATTAGTGATATAGAAGACCAAATGACAGAGAATAAAGAAGCTGAGCAAAAGAGGGACAAACAGCTACTGGACCACGAGGGGAGAATTCGAGAGATAAGTGACACCATAAGACGAAACAACATTAGACTAATTGGGATTCCAGAAGAAGAAGAAAGAGAGAGGGGAGCAGAAGGTATACTGGAGAGAATTATTGGGGAGAAAATCCCCAATATGGCAAAGGGAACGAGCATCAAAATTCAGGAGGTTCAGAGAACGCCCCTCAAAATCAATAAGAATAGGCCCACACCCCGTCACCTAATAGTAAAATTTACAAGTCTCAGTGACAAAGAGAAAATCCTGAAAGCAGCCCGGGAAAAGAAGTCTGTAACATACAGGTAAAAATATTAGATTGGCAGCTGACTTATCCACAGAGACCTGGCAGGCCAGAAAGAGCTGGCATGATATTTTCAGAGCACTAAACGAGAAAAACATGCAGCCAAGAATACTATATCCAGCTAGGCTATCATTGAAAATAGAAGGAGAGATTAAAAGCTTCCAGGACAAACAAAAACTGAAAGAATTTGCAAACACCAAACCAGCTCTACAGGAAATATTGAAAGGGGTCCTCTAAGCAAAGAGAGAGCCTACAAGTGGTAGATAAGAAAGGAACAGAGACCATATACAGTAACAGTCACCTTACAGGCAATACAATGGCACTAAATTCATATCTCTCAATAGTTACCTTGAATGTTAATGGGCTAAATGCCCAGGTCAAAAGACACAGGGTATCAAAATGGATAAAAAAACAAAACCCATCTATATGTTGCCTCCAAGAAACTCATTTTAAGCCCGAAGACACCTCCAGATTTAAAGTGAGGGGGTGGAAAAGAATTTACCATGCTAATGGACATCAGAAGAAAGCAGGAGTGGCAATCCTTATATCAGATCAATTAGATTTTAAGCCAAAGACTATAATAAGAGATAAGGAAGGACACTATATCATACTCAAAGGGTCTGTCCAACAAGAAGATTTAACAATTTTAAATATCTATGCCCCCAATGTGGGAGCAGCCAACTATATAAACCAATTAATAACAAAATCAAAGAAACACATCAACAATAATACAATAATAGTAGGGGACTTTAACACTCCCCTCACTGAAATGGACAGAACATCCAAGCAAAAGATCAGCAAGGAAATAAAGGCCTTAAACGACACAATGGACCAGATGGACATCACAGATATATTCAGAACATTTTATCCCAAAGCAACAGAATACACATTCTTCTCTAGTGCACAGGGAACATTCTCCAGAATAGATCACATCCTTGGTCCTAAATCAGGACTCAACCAGTATCAAAAGATTGGGATCATTCCCTGCATATTTTCACACCACAATGCTCTGAAGCTAGAACTCAACCACAAGAGGAAGTTTGGAAAGAACCCAAATACATGGAGACTAAACAGCATCCTTCTAAAGAATGAATGGGTCAACTGGGAAATTAAAGAAGAATTGAAAAAAATCATGGAAACAAATGATAATGAAAATACAACGGTTCAAAATCTGTGGGACACAACAAAGGCAGTCCTGAAAGAAAAATATATAGCGGTACAAGCCTTTCTCAAGAAACAAGAAAGGTCTCAGGTACACAACCTAACCCTACACCTAAAGGAGCTGGAGAAAGAACAAGAAAGAAACCCTAAGCCCAGCAGGAGAAGAGAAATCATAAAGATCTGAGCAGAAATCAATGAAATAGAAACCAAAAAAAACAATAGAACAAATCAACGAAACTAGGAGCTGGTTCTTTGAAAGAATTAATAAAATTGATAAACCCCTGGCCCGACTTATCAAAAAGAAAAGACAAAGGACCCAAATAAATAAAATCATGAATGAAAGAGGAGAGATCACAACTAACACCAAAGAAATAGAAACTATTATAAGAACATACTATGAGCAACTCTACGCCAATAAATTTGACAATCTGGAAGAAATGGATGCATTCCTAGAAACATATAAACTACCACAACTGAACCAGGAAGAAATAGAAAGCCTGAACAGACCCATAACCAGTAAGGGGATTGAAACAGTCATTAAAAATCTCCAAACAAACAAAAGCCCAGAGCCAGACGGCTTCCCGGGGGAATTCTACCAAACATTTAAAGAAGAACTAATTCCTATTCTCCTGAAACTGTTCCAAAAAATAGAAATGGAAGAAAAACTTCCAAACTCATTTTATGAGGCCAGCATCACCTTGATCCCAAAACTAGACAAGGATCCCATCAAAAAAGAGAGCTACAGGCCAATATCCTTGATGAACACAGATGCGAAAATACTCAACAAAATACTAGCCAATAGGATTCAACAGTACATTAAAAGGATTATTCACCATGACCAAGTGGGATTTATTCCAGGGCTGCAAGGTTGGTTCAACATCCGCAAATCAGTCAATGTGATACAACACATCAATAAAAGAAAGAACAAGAACCATATGATACTCTCAATAGATGCTGAAAAAGCATTTGACAAAGTACAGCATCCCTTCCTGATCAAAACTCTTTAAAGTATAGGGATAGAGGGCACATACCTCAATATCATCAAAGCCATCTATGAAAAACCCACCGCAAATATCATTCTCAATGGAGAAAAACTGAAAGCTTTTCCGCTAAGGTGAAAAACACTGCAGGGATGTCCATTATCACCACTGCTATTCAACATAGTACTAGAGGTCCTAGCCTCAGCAATCAGACAACAAAAGGAAATTAAAGGCATCCAAATTGGCAAAGAAGAAGTCAAATTATCACTCTTTGCAGGTGATATGATACTATACGTGGAAAACCCAAAAGACTCCACTCCAAAACTGCTAGAACTTATACAGGAATTCAGTAAAGTGTCAGGATATAAATTCAATGCACAGAAATCAGTTGCATTTCTCTATACCAACAACAAGACAGAAGAAAGAGAAATTAAGGAGTCAATCCCATTTACAATTGCACCCAAAACCATAAGATACCTAGGAATAAACCTAACCAAAGAGGCACAGAATCTATACTCAGAAAACTATAAAGTACTCATGAAAGAAATTGAGGAAGACACAAAGAAATGGAAAAATGTTCCATGCTCCTGGATTGGAAGAATAAATATTGTGAAAATGTCTATGCTACCTAAAGCAATCTACACATTTAATGCAATTCCTATCAAAGTACCATCCATCTTTTTCAAAGAAATGGAACAAATAATTCTAAAATTTATATGGAACCAGAAAAGACCTCGAATAGCCAAAGGGATATTGAAAAAGAAAGCCAACGTTGGTGGCATCACAATTCCGGACTTCAAGCTCTATTACAAAGCTGTCATCATCAAGACAGCATGGTACTGGCACAAAAACAGACACATAGATCAATGGAACAGAATAGAAAGCCCAGAAATAGACCCTCAACTCTACAGTCAACTAATCTTCGACAAAGCAGGAAAGAATGTCCAATGGAAAAAAGACAGCCTCTTCAATAAATGGTGCTGGGAAAATCGGACAGCCACTTGCAGTAAAATGAAATTGGACCATTTCCTTACACCACACACAAAAATAGACTCAAAATGGATGAAGGACCTCAATGTGCGAAAGGAATCCATCAAAATCCTTGAGGAGAACACAGGCAGCAACCTCTTCGACCTCAGCCGCAGCAACATCTTCCTAGGAACAACGCCAAAGGCAAGGGAAGCAAGGGCAAAAATGAACTATTGGGATTTCATCAAGATCAAAAGCTTTTGCACAGAAAAGGAAACAGTTAACAAAATCAAAAGACAACTGACAGAATGGGAGAAGATATTTGCAAACGACATATCAGATAAAGGACTAGTGTCCAGAATCTCTAAAGAACTTAGCAAACTCAACACCCACAGAACAAATAATCCAATCAAGAAATGGGCAGAGGACATGAACAGACATTTCTGCAAAGAAGACATCCAGATGGCCAACAGACACATGAAAAAGTGCTCCATATCACTCGGCATCAGGGAAATACAAATCAAAACCACAATGAGATATCACCTCACACCAGTCAGAATGGCTAAAATCAACAAGTCAGGTAATGACAGATGCTGGCGAGGATGCGGAGAAAGGGGAACCCTCCTACACTGTTGGTGGGAATGCAAGCTGGTGCAGCCACTCTGGAAAGCAGCATGGAGGTTCCTCAAAATGTTGAAAATAGAACTGCCCTATGACCCAGCAATTGCACTATTGGGTATTTACCCTAAAGATACAAACGTAGTGATCCAAAGGGGCACGTGCACCCGAATGTTTATAGCAGCAATGTCCACAATAGCCAAACTATGGAAAGAACCTAGATGTCCATCAACAGATGAATGGATCAAGAAGATGTGGTATATATACACAATGGAATACTATGCAGCCGTCAAAAGAAATGAAATCTTGCCATTTGCGACAACATGGATGGAACTAGAGCGTATCATGCTTAGCGAAATAAGTCAAGCAGAGAAAGACAACTATCATATGATCTCCCTGATATGAGGAAGTGGTGATGCAACATGGGGGCTTAAGTGGGTAGGAGAAGAATAAAGGAAACAAGATGGGATTGGTCGGAGACAAACCATAAGTGACTCTTAATCTCACAAAACAAACTGAGGGTTGCTGGGGGGAGGGGGTTTGGGAGAAGGGGGTGGGATTATGGACATTGGGGAGGGTATGTGCTTTGGTGAGTGCTGTGAAGTGTGTAAACCTGGTGATTCACAGACCTGTATCCCTGGGGATAAAAATATATGTTTATAAAAAATAAAAAATTATATAATAAAAAAATAAAAGAAGAAGCAAGTAAAATCTCAAATAAACAACCAAAACTTATACCTAAAGGAGCTTAAAAAAAAAAAAACACAAATGAAGTCAAAAGGGGGCAGAAGAGATATAATAAGGATTAGATGGAAATAAATGATATAGAAACTACAAAAATCAAAAATTAATGATGTACTATACATTTGGCTAATTGAATTTAAATGATAAATAAGTAAAAAATTTTTAAAAAAGAAACCATAAAACAACAGAATAGATCAATAAAACCAAGGGCTGACTCTTTGAAAAAATTAATAAAATTGTAAAATCCTTTGTCAGATGTAATGAAAAGAAGGGGCACATGCACCCCAATGTTCATAGCAACAATTTCCACACTACCCTAAATTAGGATGGAGCTGAGATGCCCTTCAATAAATGAATGGATAAAGAAGATGAGGCTCATATATACAATGGAATACTACTCAGCCATCAGAAAGGATGAATACCCACCATTTGCATCAACATGAATGAAAACGGAGGACATTATGATAAGTTAAATAAGTTAAGCAGAGAAAGATATTATATGGTTTCACTTAATTGTGGAAAATATGGAATACAGTGGAGGGCCAAGGGAAAGGGAGGGAAAACTGAATGGAAGAAATCAGAGAGGAAGACAAACCATTACAGACTCTTGACTCTGAGAAACAAATTGAGGATTACAGAAGGAAGGGGAGTGAGGGTGGGGTAAACAGGTGATGGCTTTAAGGAGGGCACATGTTATGATGAGCACTAGGTGTTTTACACAATTAATGAATCGTTGAACACTACATCAAAAACTTGTGTTGTACTATATACTGGCCAACAGAACATAACAAAGGAGAAAAAAAAAGAAGGGAAGTGAGTAAATAAAATCTTAGAAAGGAGAAATAAGAACACCACAGAAACACAAACTATTGTAAGAGAACCTTATGAAAAACTATATGTCAACAACTTGGACAACCTATAAAAAGACATAATTCCTAGAAACATATAAACTACCAAAACTGAGACAGGAAAAAAATAAAAAACTTTAATAGACTCATAGCCAGCATGGAAATTCCATCAGTAATCAAAAATTTCCCAACAAACAAAAGTCCAGAGGAATTCTGCCAAACATTTAAAGAAGAGTTAATACCTATACTTCTCAAACTATTCCAAAATATAGAAATGGAAGCATTGCCCTGATATGAAAACCAAAGTCTCCACTAAAAAAGAGAACTATGGACCAATATATCTGATAAACATGGATGTAAAAAGTCTCAACAAAATACCAGCAAATCTAATCCTACAGTATTTTAAACATTTATTTACTTACTTGGGAGAGAAAGAGAAAGAGCTCAAATGCTTGTAGGGTCAGAGGAAGAGGAAGAATTTCTATCAGACTATCAGTCCAGCATAGAGTCTGACTCAAGTCTTGATCTCACAACCCCGAAATCATGACCAGATCAGAAATCAGGAGACAGATGTTTAACACACTGAACCACCCTGGCACCCCTAATTGAAAACATACTTTAAAACAACCATTAAGAACAACAAAAACAAAAACATTCACCATAATCAAGTAGGATTTATTCCTGGGTTGTAAGGGTGGTTCAGTATTTCCAAATCAATGAACATGATGTACCACATTAATAAAAGAAAAGATAAGATCCTTTCAACTGATGCAGAAAAAGCATTTAACAAAATATAATAACCATTCATGATAAAAAAAAAAAACCTCAAGAGAGTAAAGGTAGCATTAACTTAACTCAACATAATAAAGTCCAAAAATGAAAAATCCACAGCTAATATAATCCTCAATGGGGGGAAATCGAGAGGTTTTCCTCTATGGTCAGGACAACATAGGGATATTCACTCTCACCATATTTAACATACTACTGCAAGTCATAGCCTCACCAATCAGACAACAAAAGGAAATAAAAGGCATCTAAAACCTGTAAGAAAGAAGTCAAAATTCACTATGTGCACATGACATGATACTCTACATAGAAAACCCAAAAGGCTCCACCAAAAAATTTTTAGCACTGATACACAAATTCAGTTAAAAGAGCAGATATAAAAATCAATGTAGAGAAATTTGTTGCATTTCTGTACCAATAATGAAGCAGCAGAAAGAGAAATCAAGGTATCAATCCCACTTACAATTGCACCAAAGCCTAAGATACCTAGGAAAAAACTTCCAAAGAGGTACAGGATCAGTACACTGAAAACTATAGAACACTATACAGTGTGAGAGGTCATTTAAAACCATAAGTCAGTGACTACATGGTGACATATGGTAACTACATGTATCCTGGTGAACATTTCATGGTATATCTTAATGTCAGATTGCAATGTCATATGCATGAAATTAATATATTTATGTTAGCTATACTTCAATTAAAATAAAATAATTTTTCTTTGTGAACACATTGGCTTAAAAGAAAAGATGAATAAATTATTTTTAAAAATAAATAAATAAACCATTAAGTCAAGGTTTTAATGATGCCAAACAACTATTTGATGCCTGGGCGTCTTGAGATTAGAACCAAGTCATGTTTAAAAGTGTTTTTTTGTTTCTTGTTCCCTGGAATGTCAACAATTGTGGCAGCCCTTGGGTGCCAATTCTCTGAAATAAACCTTTTCAATCTTTAATGCAGCTGGCTTGTTGGCTTATTTGCTTTTTTTTTTAAATTTGGTTTTGTCATTGTTTGCATGTTTGTTTGTTTTTTGAAGATTGAGATAAAAGACCTCAATCTTCAAAAAACAAACAAACAATGACAAAAACAAAAACAAACCCAAAAAAAAGCAAATAAGCCAACAAGCAAGCTGCATTCAATTTCACAATACCTAAATCTTGAGTGAAAATTTGGACACTGGTAGAATATTAACTATTATCGAAGTTTTCTTAGAAATATTTAAATCATAACTTGATTAAGGATTAAGGGTTTTTAAAATTGGTCTCAAGTTTTTATTTATATTCTATTGGTTAATATATGGTGTAATATTGGCTTCAGGTGCAAAATTTAGGATTAAGGGTTTTTAAAGTAGCCAATAAATTTTCCTAAAAAAAAAAAAAAAATCTGACATCCTATTCCAGAAAAGAAATTGTCACAATTTTGTTTATCCACCAAATGTTTCTTTCAAGTTGTCTTTGCTCTCTTGGCTGCTATTTCATGTTGTTTTTTTTTTAACTTAAAATCCATGTGGAAGCAGCACATGGAAGCCAACAAATACAGGACTGATTTAACTCTTCCCAGGTCCTCCAGCCTTGCTACTTTACCTGTGTTTTTTATTATGTTCAGTTAGCCTCCATATAGTACATCATTAGATTTTGATATAGTGTTCAATGATTCATTAATTGTGTATAACACCTAGTGCTCATCACAACATGTGCCCTCCCATCTCCTGGTTTAAATATTAAATGACTTGTGCTTTTATCCTACCCTGAGAAATCCTGTGGTCTCGGTAATATTTAGAGCCTTCTAGAAAGGAAGAGTCACAAAAAGATGTCTTTTCTCCATCATTTGATTTCTAAATCCCTTCATCTTGACTTGAATTTTGAATACCAAACTTTATTTAAGCTCCTGTCCTCTGTGTTCCTGGTTCCTCATAAATGTGGAGATCAATCTGGCCTTTTGGCCTTCATTCCCTAAAACACTATTAATGTAGGATCGTTGTGCATTGTAAGTTTTATCACAGCTGTATGGACACGAGGTGGGGCAGAATTGCAGTACTCTAAAGAGCAGTAGACAAAGTCAGATGAAAGATGGTTTTAAACCTCAAAGTCTTTTTCTACAGAGAGATTTCTTGTTTGTTGTCCATGTGGTTTTGGGGTCCTGGCCTAATGTTTGGTGCTGGGTTCCTTTCTCTCCCATGCCCTCATCTCTGAATTACTAGATTCAGACATTCTAAAATATTTTTTAATTAATTTGCAAAAAGCTCCCTGTTTCAATCAATCATCTCTCAACTAGCCTAGCCTAATAGGACTACTCTTTAACAAGAAAAAGAACTGTTACACTGTTTTGTTAAAACAACCATTACCCTGAGGAATATTCATGTGTATACCAACAAAACACAGTTAACTTTCAAAATAAAAAAATGTCCTCATATTTTAGGATTATTGAAATAAACTAAAAATAAAAATAATAAAATGAAGTAGACAAAAAGCATATTTGAAAGAGAAGCAGATGGCCCTTCTTTTCAATACATCTGTATCTTTGGGGTAAATACCCAGTAGTACAATTGCTGGGTCATAGGGAAGCTCTATTTTTAATTTATTGAGGAATCTCCACACTGTTCTCCAAAGTGGCTGCACCAACTTGCATTCCTACCAACAGTGTAAGAGGGTTCCCCTTTCTCCATATGGGGTATTTACCCCAAAGATACAGATGTAGTGAAAAGAAGGGCCATCTGTACCCCAATGTTTATAGCGGCAATGGCCACGGTCGCCACACTGTGGAAAGAACCAAGATGCCCTTCAACAGACAAATGGATAAGGACGTTTTGGTCCATATACACTATGGAGTATTATGCCTCCATCAGAAAGGATGAATACCCAACTTTTGTAGCAACATGGATGGGACTGGAAGAGATTATGCTGAGTGAAATAAGTCAAGCAGAGAGAGTCAATTATCATATGGTTTCACTTATTTGTGGAGCATAACAAATAGCATGGTGGACAAGGGGAGTTAGAGAGGAGAAGGGAGTTGGGGGAAATTGGAAGGGGAGGTGAACCATGAGAGACTATGGACTCTGAAAAACAATCTGAGGGGTTTGAAGAGGAAGGGGGTAGGAGGTTGGGGGAACAAGGTAGTGGGTATTATAGAGGGCACAGATTGCATGGAGCACTGGGTATGGTGCAAAAACAATGAATACTGCTATGCTGAAAATAAATTAAAAAAAAAAAAAGAAAGAGCAGTAGACCTAAAATCAGGAGGCTACACTTTATTGAGATGTTTCCTTAATAAGCTGTATGATGTAATTCATTAACTTTTCTCAGCTTCAGTATCATGTCTATGCAATAAATGTATATTGAGAATCACTTGTGTTTCCTATGGTAAATATGAAACCTCTCTCAAGAGACACTTAACACATAGCATTTAGCTGGAAAGTGGATTATATTTTATGGATGTCCTGAAACCTGCTGTATCTGTGAAACAGTGACATTTCAAGGAGACACATTATAGTCCAGGGAAGTGTACAGACAGGAGTACAGATTATCTGATTCCTGAATCCAATAGCACAGTGTAAGAAACCCCCCATAGGTACAAGATCACCATACTGTTACTTTACATGATCATTTACAGAACTGTTTATCCTTTCCAAGAGAAAAAAAAACAAGTTTCATGATGACAATATGAAAAACAAAGATAAATTTATTGATTAATCTCATTTCTCAATTGTTAAAGTGGTAAAAATGAGAAGACATCATGAAAATTATGAGGGAGGAAGTTCTATCATTAAAAAATTGGACTTTCATCCTCCCTGTCTGACACATAGCCACATCTTCTGGTGCAGTTATAGCACTATCCCCAAACTCAATGATGAAGGTTGGAATAAGTGGATTTGGCCATATTGGGCACCTGGTCACCAGGGCTGCTTTTAACTTGAGAAAGTGGATTCTGTCATCATTAAAGATCCCTTAATTTGACCTCAAGTACATAATCTACACATTCCAGTATGATTCCACCCATGGCAACTCAAAGGTACAGTCATGGTTGAGAATAGGAATCCTGGCATCAAAGCATAACCCATCTCGATCTTCCAGAAGTGAGAGCCCACTAACATTAAGTGGTGTGATGCTGATGCTAACTATGCTGTGCAGTCCACTGGGGTCTTTGCCACCATGGAGAATACTGGAGCTTAAGTGAAGGTGGGTTTAAGAGGGTCATCATCTCTGCCCCTTCTGTTTATGCCCCCATAGTTGTGATGTGTGCAAACCATGAGAAATATGACAATTCCTTCAAGATTGTCAACAATGCCTCCTATACCACCAACTCCTTGGCCTCTCTTGCCAAGGTCATCCATGACAACAATGGCATTGTGGAGGGACTCGTGACTATAGTCCCTGCCATCCTGCCATCAAGAAACTGTGCATAACCATATCTGTGAGGCTGTGATGTGATGGCCAAGGGGCTGCCCACAACATCATCCCTCCTTTTACTGGTACTACAATTCTTTGGGCAAGGTCATCTCTGAGCTGAATAGGAAACTCTCTGCATGGCCTTCCATGTTTCCACTCCTAAATTGTCAGTTGTGGATCTTATCTGCCACCTAGGGAAAGCTGCTGAATATGATGACATCAAGAAGGTGATGAAGCAGGCATGGGAGGGCCCCTTCAAGGACATCCTTGGCTCCACTGAGGACAAGGTTGTCTCCTGGGGCTTTAACAGTGATGCTCACTCTTCCACCTTCCATGTTGATCCTGGCAGTACTTTCAATGATCACTGTGTGAAGCTCATTTCCTAGTATGACATGAATTGGGCTGGTGGTGGACTTTATGGGCCACATGGCCTTCAAGGAGTAAGAGCCCCATGGATGACCAGCCCCAGAGATAACAAGAGGAAGAGCAGGGCCCTCAGCTCCTGGGGAGTCCTTGCTCCAACACATCCACATACATGCTGAGAATACCCTGACCTCTATATAGTTTCCATCCATTACCCCTATAAAGGAGGGGTATGGAGAGCCCTAACTTGTCATATAACATCAGTAAAGTATATTTTACCAAGTTAAAAAAAATGAAAACAAACTGAAAGATGACTCAAATTTCCTTCACTATGGTAAGAAAGATACATGACATGAACACTCCCACCTAAAACTATTCTTATGAAAGAAACAGAATATAGCAGTCCTATAACTATACCCACAGACAGTGATTCTGACCAAAACACTCTCCTACTCCAGGTTTTTCGCAGAGCAAGTTTAACATCTTTGTTTCTCTAGCTGTAAATAAAAGGGTTCATCAAAGGAACTGTTTTGGTGAAAAAGACAGAGACCCTCATCCATAGACCCAGCAGAAGATGGTTTAAGAAGCATAAATGCACCTGATCCAAAGAGCAGAGAAACAGAAATTATGTGGGAGCTGAAGGTGCTGAAGGCTTTGGACCTGCCCTCAGTGTAGCTGATGTGCTGGATGCTAGACAGGATGAAACCATAAGAGACAAAGATGATGACACAGGGCACAATGATATCTATGCCCACCACAAGGAAAGCCACCAGCTCATTGACATAAGTGCTCATGCAGGAGAGCTGGAGCAGAGAAAGCATGTCACACAAATAATGGTTGATGGTGTTTGCATCACAGAAGGTCAGTCTCAGCATGCATCCAGTGTGAGCCATGGCATCCAAAAATGACACCAAGTATGAACCAAGCATAAGGATGAAACACACTTTGGGGGACATGGCAACATTATATAAAAGTGGGTTATAGATGGCCACATATCAATCATAGGCCATTGATGTCAGCACTTAAGCTTCAGAAAAAGGAAAAAAAAGTGAAAAGAAGGGCCATCTGTACCCCAATGTTTATAGCAGCAATGGCCATGGTTGCCACACTGTGGAAAGAACCAAGATGCCCTTCAACAGACGAATGGATAAGGAAGATGTGGTCCATATACACTATGGAGTATTACGCCTCCATCAGAAAGGATGAATACACAACTTTTGTAGCAACATGGATGGGACTGGAAGAGATTATGCTGAGTGAAATAATTCAAGCAGAGAGAGTCAAATATCATATGGTTTCACTTATTTGTGGAGCATAACAAATTACATGGAGGACACCAGGAGATGGAGAGGAGAAGGGAGGTGAGGAAAATTGGAAGGGGAGGTGAACCATGAAAGACTACGGACACTGAAAAAGAACCTGATGGTTTTGAAGGGGTGGGGGGTGGGAGGTTGGGTGAACCAGGTGGTGGATATTGGGGAGGGCTCGGATTGCATGGAGTACTGGGTGTGGTGCAAAAATAATGAATACTGTTATGCTGAAAATAAATAAAAAATAAATTTTCAAAAAAGAGAAAAAAGAAAATTAAAAAAATATCCAATAAAAAAATCCTATACTTCCAATTAGAAGAAGAAGAAGAAGAGGAGGAGGAGGAGGAGGAAAGGAAGGAAAGGAAGGAAAGGAAGGAAAGGAAGGAAGGAAGGAAGGAAAAAAGAAAGAAAAGAAATCAGGGGAAAAAAAAAAACTAACCATACAGTAGCCAAGGTCCAAAAACTCCCCACTACAGGCAAGGAGAAACTCTGCAAAGGACTGACCCAAAGGAAAGAATAGCCAAAACACAGCAGCTGAGTGCACATAACATACAACAGAGACACTTCCTGAATGCTAGGCCCTGAATAGTAGATAACATTCTCTTCATAAACCAATCATTCTCAGGAATAGGAAACGTAACAGGCTTTCCTAATACAAGTAGACAGAGACCTAGTCAAACTGCCAAGATGGAAGAATTCATCCCAAAAGAAAGGACAAATAAAGGTCATGGCCATAGTCTCTGAAAAACAATCTGAGGGTTTTGAAGGGACGGGGGGTGGGAGGTTGGGGTACCAGGTGGTGGGTATTATAGAGGGCACGGATTGCATGGAGCACGGGGTGTGGTGCAAAAATAATGAATACTGTTATGCTGGAAATAAAAAAAAAAAATTTTCAAAAAAAAAAAAAAAAAAAAGGTCATGGCCAGCAATCTAATCAAAACAGATATAAGTAATATGCCTGATCCAGAATTTAAAACAACAATTATGAGTATACTAGGTTGGTTTGAGAAAACCATAGAAGACACCAGGGAATCCCTTATTCCAAAGATAAAGATCTAAAAACTAGTCAGACTGAAATGAAAATACAATAACAGAGATTAAAAACTGACTGAATGCAATGAGCACAAGGATGGATCAATCAGAGGAACCAAAAAGTTATATGGAAGAGAAAATTATGGAAAATAATGAAGCTGAAAAGAAGAGAGAAAGAAAATAATGGATCATGAATGCAGACTTAGGGAACTCAGTGAACCCAAACAGCATAATAACATTCATGTCATTGAAGTACCAGAAGAAGAAAAGAGGGTAAAGGGAGCAGAACAGTTTATTTGCAGAAATTAGATCTGGAAACATCCCATCTGGAAAAGAAATAGGCATTCAAATTCAGGAGGCACAGAGAATTCTCATCAAAATCAACAAAAGGAAAATAAAGTTGAGATTCCTTTAAAAATGAAAAATAGAGCTTCCCTATGACCCTGAAATTGCACTATTGGGTATTTACCCCAAAGATACTGATGTAGTGAAAAGAAGGGCCATCTGTACCCCAATGTTTATAGCAGCAATGGCCACATTCACCAAAATGTGGAAAGAACCAAGATACCCTTCAATGGACGAATGGATAAAGAAGATATGGGCCATATATAGTATGGAGTATTATGCCTCCATCAGAAAGGATGAATACCCAACTTTTGCATCAATATGGATGGGACTGGAAGAGTTTATGTTGAGTGAAATCAGTCAAGCAGAGAGAGTCAATTATCATATGGTTTCTCTTATTTGTGAAGCATAAGGAATAACACAGAGGACATGGGGAGATGGAGAGGAGAAGGGACGTGGGGGAAATTGGAGTGGGAGACAAACCATGAGAGACTATGGACTCTGTGAAAAACAATCTGAGGGTTTTGGAGGGGTGGGGGGTGGGTTGGGTGAGCCTGGTGGTGCGTATTATGAAGGGCATGTATTGTATGGAGGACTGGGTGTGGTGCATAAACAAGGAATGCTGGAACACTGAAACTAAATAAAAAGAGAGAGAGAGAGAGAGAAATCAACAAAAGGAGGCCAACACAAAAACATACTGTAACTAAAGTTGCAAAATATAGTGATAAAGAAAAAAAATCCTAAAGGCAGCAAGACAAAAGAAGAAGGGAAGGGAAGACCAATAAGTTTAGTAGCGTATGTCACCACAGAAAACATGACAGCAAGAAGAAAATAGCATGGTTTATTCCACGTGCTGAATGAGGGGAAAAAAATGCAGCCAAAAATTCTGTATCCAGCAGGGCTATCATTCAGAATAGAAGAAGAGATAAAGGGTTTCCCAGACAAACAAGACTAAAGGAGTTCATGATCTAAACCAGCAATGCAAGAAATGTTAAAGAGGAATCTTTGATTTGGAAAGAAAGAACAAAAGTGAGAAAAATTGGAAAGGAACAATATCTCCAGAAACAATGAAAAAACAAGTAATAAAAGGGCACGAAATTTACATCTATCAACAATTACTCAGAATGTAAATGGACTAAATGTTCCAGTCAAAATATGTAGGTGTCATGGATAAAAAAACAAGACCCATCTATTTGCTACCTCATTTTAGAGTCTCATTTTAGACCTAAAACACCCGCACACATAAACATAAAGGAATAAAGAGATATTTTCATGCATATGGACATCAAAAGAAAGCCAAGTAAGCAATGATTAATCAGACAAACTAAATTTTATTTTTTTATTGTGTTATGTTAGTTTTTGATGTAGTGTTCCATGATTCATTGTTTGTATATAACACCTAGTGCTCTGTTCAATACATGCCCTCCTTAATACCCATCACGAGGCTAACTCATCCCCCACACCTCTAGTAAAACCCTCAGTTTGTTTCCTGGAGTCCACATATGGTCTCGTGATATGCAGCCAAATGCAGCCAAAATGCAGCCAAATGCAGCCAAAAATCCAGCAGGGCTATCATTCAGAATAGAAGAAGAGATAAAGGGTTTCATCTCTTCCTTTGATTCCCCCCTTCATATTTCCCTTCCTTCTCCTAATGTCCTCCATGCTATTCCTTATGTTCCACAAATAAGTGAAATCATATGATAATTGACTGTCTCTCACTGACTTATTTCACTTAGTATAGTCTCCTCCAGTCCCATCCATGTTGATGTAAATGGTGGGTATTCATCCTTTCTGATGGCTGAGTAATATTCCATTGTATATATGGACCACATCTTTATCCACTCATCTGTTGAAGGACATCTTGGCTCTTTCCATAGTTTGGCTATTGTAGACATTGCTGCTATAAACATTGGGGTTCATAAGTTCATAAGTGCCCCTTCTTTTCATTACATCTATATATTTGGAGTAATGCCAATAGTGCAATTGCTGGGACACAGGGTAGCTCTATATTTAACTTTTTTAAAAAAATTTTATTTATTTATCTGACAGAGATCACAAATAAGCAAAGAGGCAGACAGAGAGAGAGGGGAAAGCAGGCTCCCCACTGAGCAGAGAGCCGGATTTGGGGCTCGATCCCAAGACCCTAAGATCACGAACCAAGCTGAAGGCAGAGGCTTTAACCCACTGAGCCACCCAGGCGCCCCTATATTTAACTTTTTGAGGAAGCTCCATATTGTTTTTTCACAAAGTGACCTTATCAACTTGCATTTCCACCAATGGTATAAGAGGGTTCCCCTTTCTCCACAACCTCTCCAACATTCATCGTTTCTTGCCTTGTCAATTTTTGCCATTCTAAGTAGTGTAAGGTGGTATCTCAGAGTGGTTTAGATTTGAATTGCCCTGTTGGCTAATGATGATGAACATTATTTTCATGTGTCTGTTAGCCACTTGTACGTCTTCTTTGGAGAAGTGTCTGTTCATGTCTTCTGCCCATTTTTTGACTTGATTATTTGTTTTCTGGGTTTTGAGTTTGAGAAGTTTTGAGACTTCATCAAGATAAAAAGCTTCTACACAGCAAAGAAAACAGTCAACAAAACAAAGAGGCAACCCATGGAATGGGAGAAGATATTTGCAAATGACACTACAAATAAAGGGCTGATATCCAAGATCTATAAAGGACAAACTAGATTTTAAACCAAATACTGTAACACAGGATGAAGAAGAGGATTAAATCATAAGAAAGGGAACTATCCAACAATGATCTTACAATTGTAAAGACTTATGCCCCAACATCTGAGCACCCAAGTATATCAAACAATTAATAACAAATGTAAAGAAACTCATTGATAATAACACAATAATAGGGGACTTTAGCACCCACCTTACATTAATGGACAGATCATCTAAGCAGAAAATAAAACAGGAAACAATAGCTTTGAAGGACACATTAGACCATATGGACTTAATTGATATATTCAGAATATTTTATCCTAAAGCAGCAGAATACACATTCCTTTGAAGTGCACATGGGACATTCTCCAGAATAGGTCACATACTGAGTCACAAATCAGGCCCCAGCGAATACAAAAAGACTGAGATATACCATGCATATTCTCTGATTACAACACTATGAAACTTGAAGTCAACCACAAGAAAAATATTGGAAAGACCACAAATATATAGAGGTTGAACAGCATACTACTGAACAATGAATGAATGAATCAAACAGAAAATTAAAGAAGAAATTAAAAAACTATGGAAACCAATGAAAATGAAAACACAATGGTCCAAAAATCTTTGGGAGGCAGTGAAAGTAGTCATAAGAGGGAAGTATATAGCAATACGGGTTCTACCTCAAGAAGCAATAAAAGCCTCAAATATGAAACCTAACCTTACACCTAAAGGAGTTAGACACAGAACAATAAAAGTAGCCTAATGCCAGTAGGAGAAGAGAAATAATAAAGGCTAGAGCATAAATAAATGATATAGAAACAAATAAATAAACAACAACAATAAAATTAAAACAGATCAATGAAACCAGGAGTTGGTACTTTGAAAAAATGTATAAAATTGATAACCCCTTAGCCAGATTTATCAAAAAAAAAAGAGAGAGTGAGAGGAAAGACCAAAACAAATAAAATCATGAATTATATAGGTGCAATCAAAAACAACACTACAGAACAAAGAATTATAAGAGAACATTATTAAAAATTATATGCCAACAAATTGGGCAATCTGGGAGAAATGGATAAATTCCTAGAAATATAAAAGTTATGAATACTGAAACATGATGAAATAGAAAACTAGAACAGATGAATAGCCAACAAATAAATTAAATTAGTAATAAAAAATCTCCCAAAAAACAAAAGTTCAGGACCAGGTGGCTACAGAGGGAAATTTTACTAAACATTAAAGAAAAGTCAATACCTATTTTTTGCAAACTATTAAAAAAATGGAAATGTAAGGAAAACTTATAAACTCCTCTATGAGGTTAGCATTACCCTACTCAAAACCTATCCAAACCTCCAGATTTAAAGTGAGGGGGTGGAAAAGAATTTACCATGCTAATGGACATCAGAAGAAAGCAGGAGTGGCAATCCTTATATCAGATCAATTAGATTTTAAGCCAAAGACTATAATAAGAGATGAGGAAGGACACTATATCATACTCAAAGGGTCTGTCCAACAAGAAGATTTAACAATTTTAAATATCTATGCCCCCAACGTGGGAGCAGCCAACTATATAAACCAATTAATAGCAAAATCAAAGAAACACATAAACAATAATACAATAATAGTAGGGAACTTTAACACTCCCCTCACTGAAATGGACAGATCATTCAAGCAAAAGATCAGCAAGGAAATAAAGGCCTTAAACGACACACTGGACCAGATGGACATCACAGATATATTCAGAACATTTCATCCCAAAGCAACAGAATACACATTCTTCTCTAGTGCACAGGGAACATTCTCCAGAATAGATCACATCCTCGGTCCTAAATCAGGACTCAACCGGTACAAAAGATTGGGATCATTCCCTGCATATTTTCAGACCACAATGCTCTAAAGCTAGAACTCAACCACAAAAGGAAGTTTGAAAAGAACCCAAATACATGGAGACTAAACAGCATCCTTCTAAAGAATGAATGGGTCAACTGGGAAATTAAAGAAGAATTGAAAAAAATCATGGAAACAAATGATAATGAAAATACAACGGTCCAAAATCTGTGGGACACAACAAAGGCAGTCCTGAGAGGAAAATATATAGCGGTACAAGCCTTTCTCAAGAAACAAGAAAGGTCTCAGGTACACAACCTAACCCTACACCTAAAGGAGCTGGAGAAAGAACAAGAAAGAAACCCTAAGCCCAGCAGGAGAAGAGAAATCATAAAGATCAGAGCAGAAATCAATGAAATAGAAACCAGAAAAACAATAGAACGAATCAACGAAACTAGGAGCTGGTTCTTTGAAAGAATTAATAAAATTGATAAACCCCTGGCCCGACTTATCAAAAAGAAAAGTGAAAGGACCCAAATAAATAAAATCATGAATGAAAGAGGAGAGATCACAACTAACACCAAAGAAATACAAACTATTATAAGAACATACTATGAGCAACTCTACGCCAATAAATTTGACAATCTGGAAGAAATGGACGCATTCCTAGAAACATATAAACTACCACAACTGAACCAGGAAGAAATAGAAAGCCTGAACAGACCCATAACCAGTAAGGAGATTGAAACAGTCATTAAAAATCTCCAAACAAACAAAAGCCCAGGGCCAGACGGCTTCCCGGGGGAATTCTACCAAACATTTAAAGAAGAACTAATTCCTATTCTCCTGAAACTGTTCCAAAAAATAGAAATGGAAGGAAAACTTCCAAACTCATTTTATGAGGCCAGCATCACCTTGATCCCAAAACCAGACAAGGATCCCATCAAAAAAGAGAGCTACAGACCAATATCCTTGATGAACACAGATGCGAAAATACTCAACAAAATACTAGCCAATAGGATTCAACAGTACATTAAAAGGATTATTCACCATGACCAAGTGGGATTTATTCCAGGGCTGCAAGGTTGGTTCAACATCCGCAAATCAGTCAATGTGATACAACACATCAATAAAAGAAAGAGCAAGAACCATATGATACTCTCAATAGATGCTGAAAAAGCATTTGACAAAGTACAGCATCCCTTCCTGATCAAAACTCTTCAAAGTGTAGGGATAGAGGGCACATACCTCAATATCATCAAAGCCATCTATGAAAAACCCACCGCAAATATCATTCTCAATGGAGAAAAACTGAAAGCTTTTCTGCTAAGGTCAGGAACATGGCAGGGATGTCCATTATCACCACTGCTATTCAACATAGTACTTGAGGTCCTAGCCTCAGCAATCAGACAACAAAAGGAAATTAAAGGCATCCAAATCGGCAAAGAAGTCAAATTATCACTCTTCGCAGATGATATGATACTATATGTGGAAAACCCAAAAGACTCCACTCCAAAACTGCTAGAACTTATACAGGAATTCAGTAAAGTGTCAGGATATAAATTCAATGCACAGAAATCAGTTGCATTTCTCTACACCAACAACAAGACAGAAGAAAGAGAAATTAAGGAGTCAATCCCATTTACAATTGCACCCAAAACCATAAGATACCTAGGAATAAACCTAACCAAAGAGGCACAGAATCTATACTCAGAAAACTATAAAGTACTCATGAAAGAAATTGAGGAAGACACAAAGAAATGGAAAAATGTTCCATGCTCCTGGATTGGAAGAATAAATATTGTGAAAATGTCTATGCTACCTAAAGCAATCTACACATTTAATGCAATTCCTATCAAAGTACCATCCATCTTTTTCAAAGAAATGGAACAAATATTCTAAAATTTATATGGAACCAGAAAAGACTTCGAATAGCCAAAGGGATATTGAAAAAACAAAATCCAAAACCAGAAAACAACCCCACTAAAAAAGAGAACTCCAGGCCAGTATCCCTGATCAACATGTATGCAAACATTCTCAACAAAATATTAGCAAATAGAATCTAACAGTACATTAAAAGAAGCATTCATCGTAATCAAGTGAGATGTATTCCTGGGCTGCAGAGGTAGTTCAATATTTGCAAAACAACCAGCATGATACACCACATTTCTAAAAGAAAGGATAAGAACCATATAATCCTCTCAATAAAGGCAGAAAAAGCACTTGACAGAGTACAAAATCCATTCCTTATAAAAACCCTCAACCAGGGGCACCTGGGTGGCTCAGTGGGTTAAGTCTCTGCCTTTGGCTCATGATCTCAGAGTCTAGAATCAAGCCCCACATCAGGCTTTCTGTTCAGCAGGGAGCCTGCTCCCCACCTCTCTCTGCCTACCTCTCAGCCTAGTTGTGATCTATCTCTCCCTCTCTCTCTCTCTGAAATAAATAAATAAAATCTTAACAAAAAACAACTGCAACCAATTAGGGTAGAGAGAACATACCTCAAAAGATTAAAAGTCATCTATGAAACTCCACAAGTAATACCATCCTCAATGGGGGGGGGGGGGGGGACAGAGAATTTCCTTTACAGAATATTCTCTGGAATATTCCAGAGAATAGGACAGGGATGCCTATTCTCACCATTAATATTTAACACAGAACTAGAGGTCCTAGCTTCAGCAATCAGACAACAAAAAGAAATAAAAGGCACCCAAATCTAGAAGGAAGAAGTCAAACTTTCACTCTTTGTAGACAACATAGTATGCTACATAGAAAACCCAAAGAATCCACCAAAAATTTGCAGGAACAGACACAAAAATTCAGTTAAAGATGAAGGATACAAAATCAATATAGAGAAATCTGTTGCATTTCTATCTGCCAATGATGAAGCAGCAGAAAGTGAAATCAAGGAATCAGTCCCATTTACAATTACAAACCATAAGATACCTAGGAATAAACCATACCAAAGAGGTAAAAAGATCTGCATGCTGAAAACTATGAAACACTGATGAAAGAAATACAAGATGACAAAAACAAATGGAAAAACATTCCATGCTCATGGATTGGAAGAACAAATATGTTAAATGTATGGCCCAAAGCAAACTACACATTTAATAAGATCTCTCTCAAAATACCACCAACATCTTACACAGAGCTAGAACAAAAATCCTAAAATTTTTATGGAACCACAAAGACCCTGCATAGAAAAAGCAATCTTGAAAAAGGGAAGTACAGTGCAAGGCATCACAAGTCTGTACTTCAAGATACATTACAAAGCTGTAGTGGTCAAGACAGTACTGTTGTGGTACAAAAACAGAAACATAGATCAATGGAACAGAATAGAAAACCCAGACATGGACCTACAACCATATGGCCAACTAATCTTTAACAAAGTAATAAAGAATATCACATGGAAAAAAGACAGTCTCTTCAACAAATGGTGTTTGGAAAACAGGACAGCAACATGCAAAAGAATAAAACTGGATCATTTTCTTGTACAAAACTACATGTAGACAGGAAACCATCAAAATCCTAGAGGAGAACTCAGGTAGAACCTCTTTGACATTACTATACATGTCTCCAGAGGCAAGGGATATAAAAGCAAAAATGAAATTTAGGAATTCATCAACGTAAAAAGCTTCTGCACGATGAAGGAAAAAATCAACAAAACTAAAAGACAACCATTCTGAAGGTTGAAAAGATATTTACAAATGACCTTATCTGATAAAGAGTTAGTATCCAGAATATAAAAAGAACTTATCAAACTCAATACCCAAACAAATAACCCAGTTAAAAAATGGGCAGAAGAGGGGCACCTGGGTGGCTCAGTGGGTTAAAGCCTCTGCCTTTGGCTCAGGTCATGATCCTAGGGTTCTGAGATTGAGCCCGGCATCGGGCTCTCTGCTCAGCGGGGAGCCTGCTTTCTCCTCTCTCTCTCTGCCTCGCCGCCTACTTGTGATTTCTGTCTGTCAAATAAATAAATAAAATCTTTTTAAAAAATAATAAAAAATTAAAAATGGGCAGAAGACATGAATAGGTATTTTCCAAACATGACACACAGTTGGCCAACAGACACATGAAAAGATGCTGAGCATCACACATCATTAAGGAAATATAAATCATAACTAAAATGAGATATCATCTCACACCTGTCAGAATAGATAAAATCAACCACAGAGGAAACAACAGATGTTGATGAGGATGAGGATAGAGGGGAACCCTCTTACACTGTTGGCGGGAAATGCAAACTGGTGCAGTCGCTGTGGAAAACAGTATGGAGGTTCCCCAAAGGGATAAAAATAGAACTAACCTATGATCCAGCAATTGCAGTAGTAGGTATTTACCCAAAGGATACAAAAATACTGATTCGAGGTATACACACTCTCCGATTTATAGCAGCATTATCAGTAAGACCCAGATTATGAAAAGAGCCCAGATAGTCACTGAATGATGAAATGATAAAGAAGATGTGAGATATATATGTGTGTGTGTGTGTGTGTGTGTGTGTGTATGTGTGTATGTATATACATATATGCCATAAAAAAGAATGAAATATTGCCATTTACAAAGATGTGCATGGAGCTAGAGGGTATTATGCTAAGTGACATAAGTCAGTCAGAATAAGACAAATACCATATGATTTTACTTATATGTGAAACTTAAGAAACAAAACAAATGAACACAGGGGAAAAAAAGAGGGCAAGCCATGAAACAGATTCTGGACTAAAGACTACAAACAGGATGCTGGAGGGGAAGTGGGCAGGGAGATAAGTTAAATGGGAGATGGAGATTAAGGAGGGAACTGGCTGTGATGAGCACTGAGTGTTGGATAAAGGTGATACCCCTGAAACTAATAATACATCATATGTTAACTAGCTGGAATTTAAATAAAAACTTGAAGCTAAAAAATAAAATAAAACAAAATAAAGTGGCAGGGGTTGGAAGGTGGGGGTACCAGGTGGTGGGTATTATAGAGGGCACAAATTGCATGGAGCACTGCGTGTGGTGCAAAAATAATGAATACTGTTATGCTGAAAATAAATAAAATATAAATTTTTAAAAAAAGCAAAATAGACTACAAAGAGAAGTAGAAATAAAATCAGAAGGCTAAGAATTTAGTCTAAACTCTCACTTTAAAAACCTGTATGCCATTAGGTAAATCTTACTATTCTGAGCTTCACTTTCCCAGCAATACAATAAATATATTTTGATGATCGGTTATATATTGGTTTGACTGTAAAGGTGTAAAAGAAAAAATATGCAAAAAGACTCTCCATATGTGATGTCTACATATGCAAACTGGATTAATCTTGATTGTCATTATGGACTCTTCAACTCCTGGCATTGAATGGAGACATATTCTCACCAATTGGAGGATGGAGAAATGGGATTACAAACAGATGTTCTGATACATATCCTTTTTTAAAGCTTTATTTATTTGTTTGTTTGGGAGAAAGAGAGAGAGGATGAGAGAGCAAAAGAAGGGGTTGCAGCAGAGGGAGAGGGAGAAGCAGGGTCCCAGCTAGGCAGGGAGCCCAATGTGGGACTCAGTCACAGGACCCCATGATCATGAGCTGAGCCAAAGACAGATGCTTAACTAAGCCACCCATATACATATACTATATCTTGATACATATTCTAATACCAATAAAATGTCATCCTTCTAATCCATATTCTAATACCAAGTGGCAGATAAAAACACCCACAATAATAAAATGTCACCCTTCTAATTTAATTCTTTAAAGAGCATTTCAAGTTCTAGAGGAAAAAACAAGTTGATAATGAAAATGGGTGGGGAAATAAGACAACATGTTTATTACTTAATGCTATTACTAAACAAACAAAAAGGTAGAGAAGATACTATGGTATTGGTGTGGAAAAAAGAAAGACCAGACTTGAACTTCCTTGACCATATTAGGAGAAAATGCTAGGAATATTGCCATGAAAGGTATTTTATTTTAAACATACAGAATCCCACCGGACAAAACTAACTACACAGATACACACTGTTTCTGATCAATTCACTCTTCTACTCAGAGTTTTTCTCACAGCAAGTTTAATGTCCTTGTTTCTCAAGCTGTAAATGAAAGGGTTCATCATGGGAACTGCATTTGTATAAAAGACAGAGGAGATTTTTCCCTCATCCATAGACTCAGCAGAAGATGGTTTAAGATACATAAATGCACCTGATCCAAAGAACAGAGAAACAGCAATTATGTGGGAACTGCACGTGCTGAAGGCTTTGGACCTGCCCTCAGTGGAGCTGATGCGCAAGATGCTGGACAGGATGAAACCATAAGAGACAAAGATAGTGACAGTGGGCACAATGATATTCATACCCACGACAATGAAAACCACCAGCTCATTCACATAAGTGCCGGTGCAGGAGAGCTGGAGTAGAGGGAGGATGTCACACAAATAATGGTTGATGGTGTTTGCATCACAGAAGGTCAGTCTCAGCATGCATCCAGTGTGAGCCGTTGCATCCAAAAATGACACCAAATATGAACCAAGCATAAGGATGGAACACACTTTAGGGGACATGGCAACATTATATAAGAGTGGGTTACAGATCGCCACATAGCGATCGTAGGCCATTGATGTCAGCACATAAGCTTCAGAAATACCAAAACCACAGAAAAAGAAAAGCTGGGTCATGCATCCCCTGTAGGAGATAATATTCCTCTTTGATGTGAAGTTAATCAGCATTTTGGGTGTAAACACAGAAGAATAACAGAGGTCTATGAAGGACAAATTGAAGAGGAAAAAGTACATGGCGGTGTGCAGGTGTGAATTCAGCAGGATTAGAGTTACCAAGCCCAAATTTCCCAACACAGTGACCACATACATGAGTAGAAACAGGAAGAACAGGGGGAGCTCGAGGTATGGTGAGTCTGTTAGTCCCATAAGAATAAATTCAGTCACAAAGGAAGTATTTTCAGCAGGCATTCTTCTCTAAGGGGATCTGTGAACACAGGAGAAAAAGTTACACAGAGAACAATTGAACATTTCCTACCATATCTCCTCGCACAGAAGTTGGATTTGTACTAGGAATATTTGAGTCTACCCCAAACTGGACCCACAGAATCTGCTTTGTCATTATCATGAATCTAGTGACATGGACACTTCCTTATTGGGGCTCTATAAGCTGTAAAACAAAGAGCATTAAAACTTGGCCTACAAAAGGAAGACCAATGTTTCCATAAGCCAATAGGACTGCTGTCGAAACCAAAGGTTAGGGAGAAGATTGGACCAGAAGGAAATTGCCTTCTCTCATTTCACTTCTTTGGCCACATGACCCTCCACTAACCAGTAAAATGGAGGCAGCAACCCCACCAAATGGGTGCTGGCTTTCAAGGGGATTGGATTTCTTGTGGTGAGAATGAGGAAAATTGTTCTAATCCAAAAATAAGGACCAGAGTCTAGGAGAGTTCAAGTTCCTGACCCATGTACAGAGTAAAAACAATGAATGTAGAAGAGTGAGAGTTCCATCAATGGAACTGACTAATAAATTGCATCCTTGAAACCTAATAATGTTTCGAAACCTTCCCTGCTCCGTCACCCTCCCCTAAACAGGTCCTTCTACCAATTTCATGTGAGTCTAAGGACTGCAATGAACTGGAAAGTAATTGGCATTTTTGATTCCTAGACTACCATCATAAAAGAAAGACATGAATAGGCACACCTGGGTGGCTCAGTCAGTTGAGCATCTGCCTTCAGCTCAGGTCATGATTCCAGGGTTCTGGGATGAAGCCCCACATCCAGCTCCCTGCTCAGCAAGGAGTCTTCATCTCCCTTTCTCTCTGCTACTGCTCTCTCAAACACTGCTTCTCTCAAATAAATAAATAAAATCTTTTAAAAAATAAAGCAAAAGACATGAGTATAAATGGAATTCAGAAGCTCACCCTCCTTAGGCAAGAACACCTTGGACCTTCCTTACTAGTATTACCTCTGTGCTCCTGAAAGGGCAAATTCTGTGGCTTTGCTCCCTTCGAGTCTATGAGGACACGGCCCACACTTAATTTCTGAAGAGCCCTGGAAATCCTTCTGAACCACAGACAATAATTTCTGACTATGAGTTCTCTTAAGCAGCAGACCAAAATAAACAGCCTTTATTATGATCATTTTGCACTTGGTAAATCACAGAAGACTTAAGGTGAGGACAATGATATAATGTTCTCAGATATAAACAGGGCAGAAGCTTACTCAGTCTCTCTTCCACAGGGAATGGTTTCTGGTGTAATAGGGTCTTGAGAGGATTGTATTTACACAAAGGACCACAATGGGTTTCTAGTTCCTTTGGAGCTAAAATTTTACTCAAGGTTACAGTCCACTGGAGGGATCAGACATCCCCTGAGAGAAGCCAAAAATAAAGTCCTATTTCCAGGTCAGCAACATGGCAGAAGAGGAAGCTCTAAAATTTCTTACTTTACATGGACACCCTGATTCAAAAATGTTTCATATACATAAATTCCCGTTCTAAGAAATCTAGACAGTGGTTAAGGTATTCCTGGTCCCATTAAAACAATAAATCTTTACACATTCCCTAACATTTTAGGGAAATTCTAGATATCCTTTCCTTATAACAGCTATACTTGCACAGCACCTTCAAAGTGGAACAATTTGAGCCAGTTCCTAGCTTCTACGTGGGGAGGGAAAGAATTCCACCAACTGTATAATGCTCCAACTTTTAATACATGTGCCTAGAAGACTGGCTTCTATATAGTCTGTGTCAGAAAGCAAAGGAGTTACAGGACACAGCATACTTCAGCTGCCTGGGGAGAGAAACAAAGAGATGGGGTGTGAGCTGGAAGCCACCAGAGCTCCTTCCCCTGGCTCAGCATAAAGGAACTGATTGAAAAGCTCTTTTTTGCAGCTTCTCTCTGGTGAGGAAAAAAAAAAAAATGTGCCCTATGCATCCAGCAAGCAATACAACTTATCGTTGAGCTTTGTGAGGAATTAGTTTCAGTCCTGCTTGTTTTAGAACACAGACACAATCCAGCACACAAGGGACGAAGACAGGGTTGGGGGGAAGCATGGGGAGAAGGGGGGTCACTGCAACTAATACCAAAGAAAGAGGGTTAGACTGCACAAAATTGAGAGGTCTCCAAAGTCTCTGGCCAGGCTTGTTAGTGATACCTTCTCTAGTCCAAGGCCAGTCTGTGAATGTCAGGACAGATGGGTGTTTTGTCTAATGTGCAGACACCAATGTAGAGAATCAGTGAAAATGAAGACAAGTTGAAATACTTTCCAAAAAGGAGTAAGAGCTATCTCCACAAACTGACACTAACGAAATGAAAATATGTGATTTACCTGACAGAGAATTGAAATGACTGTCCTAAGATGCTCACTGGAGTCAGAGAACAATACACAAACCAAGAGAAAATTTCAACATAGAGACAGAAAACCTAAAAGTATTAAACAGAAATCATGGAGCTCAGAAACACAATATCTGAACTAAAAAATTTAGTACAAGGGCTCAAGAACAAAGGAGACTGAACAAAAGAGAGGATCATTAATTTGATTAAAGATCACTGTATAAAGAAGATATGGTCCATATATGCAATGGAGTATTATGCTTCCATCAGAAAGGATGAATACCCCAACTTTTGTATCAACATGAAAGGGACCGGAAGAGATTATGCTGAGTGAAGTAAGTCAACCAGAGACAGTCAATTATCATAAGGTTTCACTTACTTGTGGAGCATAAGGAATAATGTGGAGGACACTGGGACAAGGAGAGGAGAAGGAAGTTGGGGGAAATTGGGGAAGGAGACAAATAATGAGAGATTGTGGACTCTGAGAAAGAAACTGAGGCTTTGGGAGGGGAAGGGGTAGGGGGTTGGATGAGCCTGGTGGTGGGTATTAAGGAGGGCACATATTGCATGGAACACTAGGTGTGATGCATAAACAGTGAATCTTGGAACACTGAAAAAATAAAAAAGTTTAAAAAATCTGGATACTTTGTGAAAATCAGATGGAAATAGGACACAGCTAATTTGGGAACTATAATGATGATGAATTTAGGAATAACAGGTGTATAGGTGAATATAGTTTGATGATACCTTTCTTGATGTTCTGGACGATGATAATAAAGAGAGAAAGTGCCACAGCTATGGTTCAGTGATGAATTACACGAAGCATGTTTTAAGTAACCCAGATATATTATCTTATATGATGTTCTAAAATTCTTGGGTTTCCTCAAGCTTAATTGATGTATACTTATTAAATAAAAATTGTATGTTTATAAAATGTAAAAATCACTGTAAATTATTCTGACAGGAGGGCGAAATGAAAAAGAACAAAAAATAGTGAAGAAATCCTGAAAGACTTACTGTATAATACCAAGTGAATTAATATCTAAATTTCAGAAACCACAGTAGGAGAACAGAGTTCGAAAGAACCAGGAAACCTATTCAAAGAAAAAAACGGCTGAAAAATTTCCAAATTATATAAACTTTCAACACTGTGATCAATTTATACAAAGATAAAACCCAGAATAATTACATAATGAGTACACACACACACACACACACACACACACACACACAGAGGTCAACTGTTTATCCACTTTCCAGTTACTTAACTAAGTCAACCTGACTTCCACCTTCAGACTCAGGTCTACACCAATTTACAGGAACAGTGCTTAGGTAGGTGAGATACAAAACCCTCTAACCCAATATTCTGGACTCAATGCAAATTTACTGACTGCTGAGTCACCTCTCAACTTGATATATGACTTTGGTATCTGGTTCTGTTTCAATCATTATGCTTTATACTAACTCTGGCAATTGAAGCAGTACTTTCTCTTTGCCTAAATATGTCCATCTTTCCACATTCTCAAATTATAATCATCACACCATTGTAAAACGTATGCCTAAAAAAGTTATTTAAGATTTTATCAAGAATATAGAAAGGATTCAGAAAGTGAAATTACATAATACATAGGAGAACCATCTCCTCTTTTCCTTAACCTAAACATAATGACACACAACCTATAAGAAACCTATAGAATGGGGTTCTCGATGGAGTTGGCTACTCCTGCAGAACCTGATGGAAGGTCTTCATTGAGAGTAGTAAAATCACTGTCTCTGCTCAAGACTGGTTTACATTACTCCACACTACTCTAATTCTGGTTTCTTCTGTGTGAGCCATTCTTTTTTTCTTTTTTTTTTTAATTGTTTATTTCTTTTCTCCATAACAATATTCATTGTTTTTGCACCACACCAAGTGCTCCATGCAATCCGAGCCATCCCTAATACCCAACACCTGGTTCCCCCAACATCCCACCCCCCCGCCCCTTAAAGACCCTCAGGTTGTGTTTCAGAGTCCAGAGTCTCTCATGGTTCACCTCCCCTTCCAATTTCCCTCAACTCCCTTCTCCTCTCGATCTCCCCATGTCCTCCATGCTATTTGTTATGCTCCACAAATAAGTGAAACCATATGAAAATTGACTCTCTCTACTTGACTTATTTCACTCAGCATAATCTCTTCCAGTCCTGTCCATGTTGCTACAAAAGTTGGGTATTCATCTTTTCTTTTCTTTTTTTTTTAACTTATTTTCAGTGTAACAGTATTCGTTGTTTTTGCACCATACCCAGTGCTCTATGCAATATGTGCCCTCTATAATACCCACCACTTGGTTCCCCCAACCTCCCAACCCCCGACCCTTCATAATGCTCAGATTGTTTTTCAGAGTCCATAGTCTCTCATGGTTCACCTCCCCTTCCAATTGCCTCAACTCCCTTCTCCTCTCCATCTCCCCTTGTCCTCCTTGCTATTTGTTATGCTCCACAAATAAGTGAAACTATACGATAATTGACTCTCTCTACTTGACTTATTTCACTCAGCATAATCTCTTCAAGTCCCGTCCGTGTTGCTATAAAGGTTGGGTATTCATCCCTTCTGATGGAGGTATAATACTGCATAGTGTATATGGACCACATCTTCATTATCCATGAGTCCGTTGAAGGACATCATGTTTCGTTACACAGTTTGAAAACTGTGGCCATTGCTGCTATAAACCTTGGGGTACAGATGGCCCTTCCTTTCACTACATCTGTATCTTTGGGATAAATGCCCAGTAGTGCAATTGCAGGGTCATAGGGAAGCTCTATTTTTAATTTCATGAGGAATATCCACACTGTTCTCCAAAGTGGCTGCACCAACTTGCATTCCCACCAACAGTGTAAGAGGATTCCCCTTTCTCCACATCCTCTCCAACACATGTTGTTTCCTGTCTTGCTAATTTTGGCCATTCTAAATGGTGTAAGGTGGTATCTCAATGTAGTTTTAATTTGAATCTCCCTGATGGCTAGTGATGATGAACATTTTTTCATGTGTCTGATAGCCATTTGTATGTCTTCATTGGAGAAGTATCTGTCCATTTTTATATATGATTATCTGCTTTGTGTGTGTTGAGTTTGAGGAGTTCTTTATAGTTCCTGGATATCAACCTTTTGTCTCTCCTGTCGTTTGCAAATATCTTCTCCCATTCCGTGGGTTGCCTCTTGTTTTGTTGACTGTTTCCTTTGTTGTACAGAAGCCTTTGAATTTGATGAAGTCCCAAAAGTTCATTTTCGCTTTTGTTATCCTTTGCTTTTAGGAGACATATCTTGAAAGATGTGGTTGATAGCGAAGAGGTTACTGCCTATGTTCTCCTCTAGGATTCTGATGGATTCCTGTCTCACATTGAGGTCTTTTATCCATTTTGAGTTTATCTTTGTGTACGGTGTAAGAGAATGGTCGAGTTTCATTCTTCTACATATAGCTGTCCAATTTTCCCAGCGCCATTTATTGAAGAGACTTTTTTCCACTGTATATTTTTTCCTGTTTCGTCGAAGATTATTTGACCATGAGTTGAGGGTCCATATCTGGGCTCTCTACTCTGTTACTCTGGTCTATGTGTCTGTTTTTGTGCCAGTACCATGTTGTCTTGGTGATCACAGCTTTGTAGTAAAGCTTGAAATCAGGTAACATGATGTCCCCAGTTTTATTTTTCTTTTTCAAAATTTCCTTAGGGATTCAGGGCCTCTTCTGATTCCATACAAATTTTAGCACTATTTGCTCCAGCTCTTTGAAAAATACCAGTGGAATTTTGATCAGAATGGCATTAATGGGGGCTTAAGTGGGTAGAAGAAGAATCAATGAAACAAGATGGAATTGGGAGGGAGACAAACCATAAGTGACTCTTAATCTCACAAAAAAAACTGAGGGTTGCTGGGGGGAGGGAGGTTGGGAGAAGGGAGTGGGATTATGGACATTGGGGAGGGTATGTGCTTTGTGAGTGCTGTGAAGTGTGTAAACCTGGTGATTCACAGACCTGTACCCCTGGGGATAAAAATATATGTTTATAAAAAATAAAAAATTTTAAAAAAATTTTTAAAAAAGTATAGATTGCTCTAGGCAGTATAGACATTTTAACAATGTTTATTCTTCTGACCCAAGAGCATGGAATGGTCTTCCATCTTTTTGTGTCTTCTTCAGTTTCTTTCATGAGTGTTCTGTAGTCCCTTGAGTACAGATCGTTTACCTCTTTGGTTAGGTTTATTCCCAGGTATCTTATGGTTCTTGGTGCTATAGTAAATGGAATCAATTCTCTAATTGCCCTTTCTGTGTTTTTATTGTTAGTGTATAAGAAAGCCACTGATAGGGGCGCCTGCGTGGCTCAGTGGGTTGGGCTGCTGCCTTCGGCTTGGGTCATAATCTCAGGGTCCTGGGATCAAGCCCCGCATCGGGCTCTCTGATCCGCAGGGAGCCTGCTTCTCTCTCTCTCTCTCTCTCTCTCTGCCTGCCTCTCTGCCTACTTGTGATCTCTGTCTGTCAAATAAATAAATAAAATCTTTAAAAAAAAAAAAAAGAAAAGAAAGCCACTGATATCTGTACATTGACTTTGTATCCTGCCACGTTACTGAATTGCTGTATGAGTTCTAGTAGCTTGGGGGTGGAGTCTTTTGGGTTTTCCATATAAAGAATCATGTCATCTGCGAAGAGAAATAGGTTGACTTCTTCATTGCCAATTTGGATACCTTTTATTTCTCTTTGTTGTCTGATGGCTGTTGCTAGGATTTCTAATACTATGTTGAACAAGAGTGGTGAGAGTGGGCATCCTTGTCGTGTTCCTGATCTCAATGGGAAGGCTGCAAGCCCTTTCCCATTGAGGATGATATTTGCTGCGGGTCTTTCATAGATTTTATGAAGTTCAGGAATGAAGTTCAGCATTTTAATCAGGAACGGATGCTGGATTTTGTCAAATGCTTTTTCTGCATCAATTGAGAGGACCATGTGGTTCTTCTCTATTCTCTTATTGATTTGTTTTATCACCTTGATTGATTTGCGTATGTTGAATCATCCTTGTAGCCCAGGGATTAATCCCACCTGGTCATGCTGGATAATCTTTTTAATGTGCTGTTGGATCCTGTTTGCTAGGATATTTTGAGAATCTTAGCATCCATATTCATCAGTGATATTGCTCTGAAATTCTCCTTTTTGGTAGGGTCATTGCCTGGTTGGGGGATCAGGGTAATGCTGGCTTCAGAGAAAGAGTCTGGAAGTTTTCCTTCTGCTTCAACTTTTTGAAACAGCTTCAGGGGAGTAGTGTTATTTCTTCTTTGAAAGTTTGGTAGAATTCCGCAGGGAATCCGTCAGGTGCTGGGCTCTTGTATTTTGGGAGGTTTCTGATCACTGCTTCAATCTTGTTACTAGATATCAGTCTATTCAGGTTGGGAGTTTATAGCTTTCCAGGAATGCATCCATTTCATCTAGGTTGCTTAGCTTATTGGCATGTAACTGTTGATAATAACTTCTGATCATTGTTTCTACTTCCTTGGTGTTCGTTGTGATCTCTCCCTTTTCATTCAAAATTTTATGAAATTGGGCTTTCTCTCTTTTCTTTTGGATTAGTGTGGCGAATGGTTTATCGATCTTACTGATACTTTCAAAAAACCAACTTATAGTTTCATTGATACATTCTACTGTATCTCTGGTTTCTACCTCATTGATCTCTGCTCTAATCTTGATTATTTCCCTTCTTATGTGTGGAGTTGGTTTGATTTGTTGTTGATTCTCGAGTTCTTTAAGGTGTAGAGACAGCTGCTGTGTTCTGGATTTTTCAATTTTTCTGAGGGAGGCTTGGATGGCTATGTATTTCCCCCTTAGGACCGCCTTGGCTGTATCCCATAGGTTTTGGGCTGAAGTGTCTTCATTCTCATTGGTTTCCATGAATTGTTTCAGTTCTTCTTTGATCTCCTGGTTGATCCAAGCACTCTTAAGCAAGGTGATCTTTAGGTTCCAGGTGTTTGAGTTCCTACCGAACTTTTCCTTGCGATTGTGATCGCAAAGCACTGTGACCTGAAAATATTCAGGGAATAATGTCAGACTTTTGGTACCAGTTGAGTCCTGATTTGTGACCCAGTATGTGGTCATTCTGGAGAAGGTTCCATGTGCACTGGAGAAGAATGAGTATTCTGTTGTTCTGGGTGGAATGTTCATAGATATTTTCAATTTTTAGATCATCTTGGTGGATAGTCCCTTTAAGAACAATGTAGTGTCCTTCTGTATCTCGGACTACAGGCTTTAGTTTAAAATCTAATTTATCTGATATGAGAATTGCTACCCTGGCCTTCTTTTGAGGCCCATTGGCATGAAAGATGCTTCTCCATCCCTTCACTTTCAGTCTGGGTGTATCTTTAGGTTCAAAATGGGTCTCTTGTAGACAACATATGGATGGGTCCTGTCATTTTATACAATCTACAGCCCTGTGTCGTTTTACGGGTGCATTTAGGCCATTCACATTGAGAGTAGTTATTGATAGATACGTTTTTATTGACATCGTGTTACCTTTGAAGTCTTTCTTTCTGTAGATTGTCTCTATATTTCTGTTCAAAGCTACTCTTAGAATTTTTTCTCTTTAATAGAATCCCCCTTAATATTTCCTGCAGTGTCAACTTGGTGGTTGCATAGTCTTTTTTTTAAATTTTTTAATTTATTTATTTTCAGAAAAACAGTATTCATTATTTTTTCACCACACCCAGTGTTCCATGCAATCCGTGCCCTCTATAATACCCACTTCCTGGTACCCCAACCTCCCACCCCCCCCGCCACTTCAAACCCCTCAGATTGTTTTCAGAGTCCACAGTCTCTCATGATTCACCTCCCCTTCCAATTTACCCCAACTCCCTTCTCCTCTCTAATACCCCGTGTCCTCCATGATATTTGTTATGCTCCACAAATAAGTGAAACCATATGATAATTGACTCTCTCTGCTTGACTTATTTCACTCAACATAATCTCTTCCAGTCCCGTCCATGTTGCTACAAAAGTTGGGTATTCATCTTTTCTGATGGAGGCACAATACTCCATAGTGTATATGGACCACATCTTCCTTATCCATTCGTCCGTTGAAGGGCATCTTGGTTCTTTCCATAGTTTGGCGACTGTGGCCATTGCTGCTATAAACATTGGGGTACAGATGGCCCTTCTTTTCACTACATCTGTATCCTTGGGGTAAATACCCAAGAGTGCAGTTGCAGGGTCATAGGGAAGCTCTATTTTTAATTTCTTGAGGAATATCCACACTGTTCTCCAAAGTGGCTGCACCAACTTGCATTCCCACCAACAGTGTAAGAGGGTTCCCCTTTCTCCACATCCTCTCCAACACATGTTGTTTCCTGTCTTGCTAATTTTGGCCATTCTAACTGGTGTAAAGTGATATCTCAATGTGGTTTTAATTTGAATCTCCCTGAGGGCTAATGATGATGAACATTTTTTTCATGTGTCTGATAGCCATTTGTATGTGTTGATTGGAGAAGTGTCTGTTCATATCTTCTGCCCATTTTTTGATATGTTTGCCTGTTTCATGTGTGTTGAGTTTGAGGAGTTCATTATAGATCCTGGATATCAACCTTTTGTCTGTACTGTCGTTTGCAAATAATCCTAAAATCTGTATGGAATCAGAAGAGACCTCGAATCGATAAGGAAATGTTGAAAAACAAAAATAAAGCTGGGGGCATCACGTTACCTGATTTCAAGCTTTATTACAAAGCTGTGATCACCAAGACAGCATGGTACTGGCATCAAAACAGACACATAGACCAGTGGAACAGATTAGAGAGCCCAGATATGGACCCTCAACTCTATGGTCAATTAATCTTCAACAAAACAGGAAAAAATATACAGTGGAAAAAAGACAGTCTCTTCAATAAATAGTGCTGGGTAAACTGGACAGCTATATGTAGAAGAATGAAACTCGACCATTCTCTTACACCGTGCACAAAGATAAACTCAAAATGGATAAAAGACCTCAATGTGAGATAGGAATCCATCAGAATCCTAGAGGAGAACATAGGCAGTAATCTCTTCGATATCAGCCACAGCAACTTCTTTCAAGATATGTCTCCAAAGGCAAAGGAAACAAAAGTGAAAATAAACTTTTGGGACTTCATCAAAATCAAAAGCTTCTGCACAGCAAAGGAAACAGTCAAAAAAACAAAGAGGCAACCCACGGAATGGGGTTGCATACATAGTCCTTTAAGCCTTGCCGGTCTTGGAAACTCTTTATCTCTCCATCCATTTTGAATCTCAGTCTTGCTGGATAAAGTATTCTTGGCTGCATGTTCTTCTCATTTAGTGCCCTGAATATATCTTGCCAGCTCTTTCAGGCTTGCCAGGTCTCTGTGGACAGGTCTGATGTTATTCTGATGGGCTTTCCTCTGTACAAAAGGAGCTTCTTTGTCCTGGCTGCTTTCAAGAGGGTCTGCCTACAATTATAATTCTTCATTCTTACTATTAGGTGTCTTGAGGACTTTTGAGAATCTATAATCTTGGGGGGGAGCCGTTCTGCTTCTAGTACATGAATGCTGGTTCCATTCACGAGATTGGGAAAATTTTCATGGACAACTAGTTCCACTATATCTTATAGACGTCTTTCTTTCTCCTCCCCTTCAGGGATTCCAAAATTTCTGACGTTGGAATGTATCATGGCATCATTTATGTCTCTGATTCTGTTTTTGTGGCTTCTAAGCTATTTGGTCCAGGCTTCCTCCTGATCATTTCTCTCTGTTTGTCCTCCAGATCACTAATCCTATCTTCTGTCTCAGTTACCCTAGCTTTTAGAGAATTTAGATTAGATTGGAACTCATTGAGAGCATTTTGAACATCATCCCTGGTGGCTTTCAGTTCTGCCCTAATCAATTCCGTTTGGTCACCCATGGCTTTCTCCAACCTAGCTATCACCTGGATAATTGTTAGCCTAAATTCCCTTTCCGACATACTGTCTATGTCAGTAGCCATTAGCTCTGTTGCAGAAGGCCCATCCTCTGTATTTTTCTTCTGTTGGGCATTCCTCCTCCTAGTCATTTTGGTGAGAGATGACTGAACAGATGTAGCTGGATGTATGGACTGTGGTGCAGTCAAGGTGCACCCTGGAATGCTTCTGAGCAATCAGGATTCCCCATCCAAACGAGAGAAAAGAGAAAAGAAAATTTAAGAGAGAGAGAGAGAGAAGAAAAAAAGGGAAGATAAAAGAGAAGGCTCAGCCCAAATGGGCTCCATGGTAAAATTTATGAAGTATACAAACAGAAACAGACAAACAAAAAGACTGATAAAAGTATATAACAAGAGAAAAAATATATATATATGCAAAAAAAGGAAGAACCTTGTAAAAAAGAACCCCAAGTATAAGATTTATATACTATCAGGACAAACACAAATACACAGAAACACTGGAGAAAGAAAAATATGGGAGAGTGGTTATAAATTCTCAGTGTGGGTGAGGAAGGTTATTTTGATTCTTCCTGGATGTATCTTGATATCTTTGTTAAAGGACTCAACTTTCCTAAGATAAAGGGGGATTAAAAATTGGTTTACCTATAGGGGTAGCATTGATTGGGGAAAGGGGGTTAGCTTGAAGTTTAACTCTATCTAAATATTAGAAAATAAAAATTTAAAAAAGGAATGAACTAGACTAAACTAAACTAAAATTTTTTTAAAAAAACTTAAAAAATAGAAAAGCAAAAGAAAAACATGGGTGTATGTATCAAAAAGTTCAGGTTAGAAGGTTATTATGGAATTTGATGTACTGGACATCTCACTGTGATGGTAAATAGGTTAAAAAAATTTCTATATAAAACAAAATGAACCAGAATAGTGGGAAAGAGTTAAAAATAAAAGTTGTATCTATGAAGTAGTGGTGGTTGTTCTCTTGTAGCCTTTTTTTTTTTTTTTTTCTTTCCTGGTTGGTTTTCTGGGAGAGGGGCCTGCCACGTGGGTTTTCAGTCAATGATGTTCCCTGAGTTAAGTCCTCCAACCCCCCTCAAGGGTGTGGACTCTCAGGAAACTGGTTTTTTCAGGCTTTTATTCTCTGGAGGTTTTTATGTTTGTTCACTTGTTTTCTCTTGCCTTGACTGCTTTTGATGGTTTTTGGAGGTTTAGAGGAAAGCAAACTGCACCCCGACCTCCCTCTCAGAGGGAAGCCTCAGTCTGCTCCCCTGTGTGTGCTGCAGGCCCATGTAAATTCCCCCTTGGCCACTGACAGAGCAGGTTCCAAGTCGCGGTCCCTGGGGACCCAGAATCTCCTGCTTGTACCCCAAACCATGGCAGCGGGAGCTGTCTGGGCAGCTCCAGACTGCCAGAGAGGTTCCAACAGTGTTCACACACTGAGATTTTCCAACTGGCCTGGGCTGGGAGTGCCTGGCCTTTCCAGGTCTAAGAGCGCTGGGTTTGCACGCACTTCTGCAAGGGGAGGGTTTGGGGCTTGTGCATCTGAGGCTCTGTTAGCACGGCACAGCGTTCTGCTGTCTGGCGAGTCTCCCAGCCCCTCACAGGAGCCGGACCCCCATGCATTCTCTGGCAAGCTGGCAGCTCAGGTACCATGACCTGGTTTCTCTGCTGCACTGTCTCTGGCTCAGCACCAGGGGAGGCTGTCCTGGGTCTGGGGACTTATGCCCCGTCCCTAATTGCCCTGATTCCCACAATTTACCCACACAATCCTTGCTCTTTTTGAGTGCTTTCAACCAGACTCCAAGTTAATGCTGGTCCCCAGATGCAGGGCACTCTCGTATTGGGGTATTACATTCCAGTCAGTCGCCTCTGGTGGCTCCCTCCCCTTTTGTTTACCTTCCAATATCAGTCTGACATTCCCACTCCACTCTACCTGCCCACTGGCATCTTCTGCCCCTGTAGAGATCCAGACGAGTATAATTCTGAAATCAGGTTGATTTCATGGGTGATTGGAGTTCTTTGGTAGGTAATCAGCTCACTTTAGGGTACAGGTTGAAACGGTGTCTCCTCCTACTTCCCTGCCATTTTGTCTCCCACCTATTTGACAATCTTAAACTTGGGCCCAAGTATACCCGACACAGGGGAGTAGGGACTTGGACCCCAATCCAGATTACAGTCAGAGTTTTTAAAGGCAGAGTAGGGGTGGACTCAGCGGTGGGTGAGGACAAAGGGGATATTCAGAAGGAATATCAGGATAAAGAAAAGTCAGGATATTGGAGGTCTGGTTGTTATCAAGCCAAGGTCATTTTTCCCTCTAATGGGGCACGAACATGAAGACAGTTGGGAGTTTCCTGGTGGAATATCACATTCCTCCTATCAAGCGTCCTTTTTAGTGAGATTTAGCACTGGGACATTTGTAAACTGAGGGAGACTCCTGTCTTGCAGGATTGTTAACTATTTGTTTACACATACTACTGAGGGGAGGAGAGAGGGTGCAAGGTGCCAGCTTTTGCTTTGTCAAGATGGCTGTACTTATGTCAGAGCTAGATTCGAGGTAGGTACATCCTTGTTTTTCTTGGCAACCACAGTTACATGAATACAATTTAAAAAAATAAACAGGTAAAGTAGCAGGGCTGGAGGACCTGGAAACAGCTAAATCACTCCTGGTTATTACTTCTGTGTGCAACTCCTCTATGGATTTTAAGTTACAAAACCCTGAAATAGCAGTCGGAGAGCAATGACAACATGAAAAAAACATTTGGTGGATAATCCAAACTGCGACAGTTTCCATTCTTCAGTGGGATGTTGGATTATTTTTCTTTTGACAAAACACAAAAAGATGACCACTCCAGAAGTCCTTAATCCTAAATTATATTCCTGAAACTAATATTAAACTATTTGTTAACTAACTAGAATATAAATAAAAGCTTGAAACAAAGAATAAAGTTTAATCCTTCATTATAATTTAAATATTTCTTTTTTTTACTTTTATTTTATTTTTAATTTTTTTATTTTTTCAATGATCCAAGATTCATTAAATATTTCTAAGATAACTTAAATAATGCTTAGTATTTTATCACTTTTCTGATTTCCATTCAAGATTTAGCTATTGTGAAATTTAGCATAACTGGTTTGTTTTTTGTGTTTTAGATGCTCGATTTATTTATTATTTATTTTAAAAAATAATTTTTAATTGAATTATAATTGACATACAATATTCTTTTTTGTAATTTTTTTAGTTTTTAATAAACATATAATGTATTATAAGCCCCAGGGGTACAGGTCTGTGAATCACCAGGTTTACACACTTCACAGCACTCACCAAAGCACATACCCTCCCCAATGTCCATAACCCCACCACCTTCTCCCGACCCCTCTCCCCCAGCAACCCTCAGTTTGTTTTGTGAGATTGAGTCTCTTATGGTTTGTCTCCCTCTCAATCCCATCTTGTTTCATCTATTCATTTCTTACCCCCAAACCTCCCATGTTGTATCTCCACTTCCTCATATATTCTCTTAGTTTCACATGTACAACATAGTGATCTGACATTTATATATACAACCAAATGCTCACCATGAAAAATGTAGTTATGATCTGTCATCACAGAGTTATTGACTTATTCTTTTAAATCACCTGCCACATCACATGCCCAGAGCTCCATATCAACATGCATGATTTTCATTTGACAAGTTCTATTTATACAAAATAGTTGACTTTTGTTGTGACTTTTAATTTTGTTTTTCTTTTACTTTGTGTCTGTTTTTTTTTAACTTAATTTTATCTTTTCAGTGTTCCAAGATTCATTGTTTATGCACCACACCCAGTGCTCTATGTAATTCATGTCCTCCTGAATACCCACCCCCAGGCTCTGTTTTGATGAAATTGTATTCCTTATTGAAAAAGGTGTGTCAGTATATAAATAATGTTTGTGCTATTCAGGGACCCTTATAGACATCTCAAAGGTACATCCAATTTGTTATTTATTTTATCACTATTTAAGGTACCTAAAAGTATATGTTAACCCTGGTCCCTAATATTTCATTTGAGAAGCCTTAAAATTCAAATGCAATCTGCTTCAATTTCAGAAAAAAACTTTCAGAAATGATAATTTTTTTATTGCAGAAAGTATAAGCTTTTGAACTTAATTCCATGCTTTCACATTATTTGGGGAAAAGTTCATTAAAATGATTGCAAAGTTATAAATATAGTTTATAAAGGTAAGATTTACAAAGTTTTCAAAAAAGTAACCCAGCTGACAGCTTTCTGGTTAGTAACTTAAGCACTGTATATGTTTGGGACTTTTTTTCAAAAGGATGAGAACCAAGTCAGGTGTGTTATACACACAAAATAGCATATCCATTATGGTTTTTGCTTTTTTGTGTGTTGTGTGAATGGCCATGAAAGAAGTTAGGAGAGGAAGTATGAGTCTATTGAAATTGTCTCAGCTAGGAGCCAAGCAGGGAAATCATGGGATTTGTCTGTACTTGTCCTAGGACAGAGCTATCTCTGAATCAGTGTGAAAGCTTGGACGTTCTGGTCAATAACAACAACAAAAAAAGTGATCCTCCTACTTAAGGACCAGAAGCAAAGCTGATTACATTCTGAATTTGTTTCATGTAAACTCCTTTTAATTGCTGAACTCCTAAATTTTTTGAATCTCATTCTCCACTCCTCCTGACACTGCCTCCTTCAACACACACACACACACACACACACACACACACACACAATCATGAAGTCTTTTATTTCATGAAATTGCTGCCCAACATTGATTGCATGTTATGGAACCCACTCCTGAGAAGAAGAGCTGAGCAGGATGTACTTACTGAATTGAGGAAAGGAAGTGGTTATTGCTTTAATCATTTCCTTGGTCAGTGTAACACACATACACATACACACACATATGTATACACACACACACACACACACACACACACACAGCATTTTGCACCTCTGAGTACCTAGAAATGTGCAGCCTTGTGGTATATGTCACAAATATAAATAAGGCATAGTAAGAGAATGATATAAATGTAGGTTTTCATAATCCAACAGAGTAGATAGATTCTAATTTCAATTCTATATGATCAAAATTACTTCTGAAATTGATTTTGTTGAATTGGTGTCCATGTTGGGAGACACACATGCTATTTTCCCCTGAGTCTGGCATAAGCTGATTTTTCTTTGTCCTTGGGGACATGTTATTGTGTTATCAGCTGATCACCAGGTGAAGTAGTCAGTTTATCTGCAGGGCTTAGTTGTATAAAATATGTACCTTTATTTTTTTAAGATTATTTATTTACTTATTGGAGAAAGATCACAAGTAGGCAGAGAGGCAGGCAGAGAGAGAGGGAGAAGCAGTCTCCCCACTGAGCAGAGAGCCTGAGGTGGGGCTCCATCCCAAGACCCTGGGATCATGACCTGAGTGAAAAGCAGAGGCTTTAACCCACGGAGCCACCAAGGTGCCCCTTTAAACATGTACCTTTAAACATGAAAATCTTACCCAGTGTGAAGTTTTACTTTCTGAGGAAAAGACTCTCATCTTCCTCAGTGAGTAGAATGTGGGGCATCGAAGGGGCTGGGGATCCTCTGTCTCTGACCTAAAGTTAAATTAGCCCACTCAAATATTAATATAAAGATGTGCAGGGTGTTATAATTGCCCTTAATGTGTTTTAGTTTTTCTGCTCTGTCACATCAGTAAGTTCTTATATTTCAATGGAAAATAAAGTGAGATAAAGAGGAGAGAGAAGCTTAGTTTCATTTCCTTGTTGATGAAACTGATGCTCAGGTGTTTTCATGGTTTGTCACAGATTACAATTTGAAACTGGTAGAGCTGAGACTAGGACTTGGTGTTTTGATTCTACATATACCAGCTTACTATTTTTATTATTATTGTTAATGTACTATACTTTAAAATATCCGTGAAACATGAAAAATGGTTTCCATGAATAAAAAGTCTCAGAACACAAATGAAAGCAACATGCTAATCTAAGCAAATTGTCGAGAGAGTATCTTTCCCACTTTATATTCAGAAGCACTGTTGCCTAATTTAGAATGTGGGAGTGTATTCTTATTTTATATTGGTGTCCGCAATATGTGGAAACACATCAGGGTAGACTATAATAATCATTTCCACGTTCTCCTCATCCTTCTTCTGGCTGGACGTGGAGCAACATGGGGACCCACTTAAGAGATGAGGCTGTGAAATAAAGCTGGGGCATGATTGTGTCAGTATTGTAGTGGAGAATGGGAAGACTAGGGACACACAGAGGGCTCTGGGAACCGGAATAATCTGTTTATAGGTCTGTAAGTTCATTGTAAGCTATTCAGTTTATAATAATGGTTAAAGTGTGTATTTTGTAGACTTTGACGTATGTATGTATGCTTACTATCATGGCAAATTATGGCTGAAAAAGTTGGATTCTATCAGGATTTAAATTAAATATTTAAGGAATAAATAAGCCAAGACTCAGAAGAAAGGCTCAGGTAATGGGAACAGCCTTCCAAGTATAGAATAGAATGGCTCACACAGAAAACAAGATGGTGGGAAGTAGGAGGAGGCGCCATTTCAACCTGTACCCTAAAGTGAGCTGATTACCTACCAAAGAACTCCAATCACCCATGAAATCAACTTGATTTCAGAATTATGCACGTCTGGATCTCTACAGGGGCAGAAGACGCCAGTGGGCAGGTAGAGTGGAGTGGGAATGTCGGACTGATATTGGAAGATAAACAAAAGGGGGAGGGAGCCACCAAAGGCGACCAACTGGAAAGTAATACCCCAATATGAGAGTGTCCTGCATCTGGGGACCACCATTAACTTGGAGTCTGGTTGAAAGCACTCAAAAAGAGCAAAGGATTGTGGGGGTAAATTGTGGGAATTGGGGCAATTAGGGACAGGGGCTTACGTCCCCAGACCCAGGACAGCCTCCCCTGGTGCTGAGCCAGAGAGAGTGCAGCAGAGAAACCAGGTCTTGGTACCTGAGCTGCCAGCGCACCCAAGAATGCATGGGGTCCAGCTCCTGTGAGGGGCTGGGAGCCACACCAGATGGCAGAATGCCATGCCACGCTAACAGAGCCTGAGATGCATGAGCCCCACACCCTACCCTGACAGAGGTGCGGGCAAGCCCAGCGCTCTTAGACCCGGAAAGAACAGGCACTCCCAGCCTGGGCCAGTGAAAAAATCTCAGAGTGCGAATGCTGCTTGGAACCTCTCTGGCAGTCTGGAGCTTCCCAGACAGCTAATGCTGCCATGGTTTGGGGTACAAGCAGGAGATCCTGCGTCCCCAGGGACCGCGACTTGGAACCTGCTCTGTCAGTGGCCAAGGGGGAATTTATATGGGCCTGCAGCACATACAGAGGAGCAGACTGAGGCTTCTCTCTGAGAGGGAGGTCGGGGTGCAGTTTGCTTTCCTCTAAAACTACAAAAACCATCAAAAGCGGTCAAGGCGAGAGAAAACAAGTGAACAAACATAAAAACCTCCAGAGAATAAAAGCCTGTAAACACCGGTTTCCTGAGAGCCCACCCCCTTGAGGGGGGCGGAGGACTTAACTCAGGGAACATCATTGACTGAAAACCCACGTGGCAGGCCCCTCCCCCAGAAAACCAACCAGGAAAGAAAAAATAAAAGACTACAAGAGAACAACCACCACTACTTCATAGATACAACTTTTATTTTTAACTCTTTCCCACTATTCTGGTTCATTTTCTTATATAGATCATTTTTTAACCTATTTACCATCACAGTGAGATGTCCAGTACATCAAATTCCATAATAACCTTCTAACCTGACCTTTTTGATACATACACCTGAGTTTTTCTTTTGCTTTTCTATTTTTTAAATTTTAGTTTAGTTTAGTCTAGTTTATTCCTTTTTTATTTTTATTTTCTAATATTCATATAGAGTTAAACTTCAAGTTAAACCCCTTTCCCCAATCAATGATACCCCTATAGGTAAACCAATTTTTAATCCCCCTTTATCTTAGGAAAGTTGAGTCCTTTAACAAAGATATCAAGATACTTCCAGGAAGAATCAAAATAACCTTCCTCACCCACACTGAGAATTTATAATCACTCTCCCATCTTTTTCTTCCGCCAGTGTTTCTGTGTATTTGTGTTTGTCCTGATAGTATATAAATCTTATACCAGGGGTTCCTTTTGAAAAGGTTCTACCTTTTTTTGCATATATAAATATATATATATATATAATTTTTTTCTCTTGTCATTTACTTTCATCAGTCTTTTATTTGTCTGTTTCTGTTTGTATACTTCATAAATTTTACCATGGAGCCCATTTGGGCTGACCATTCTCTTTTATCTTCCCTTTTTTTCTTGTCTTTCTCACTCTCTCTTTTTTTAAAATTTTCTTTTCTCTCTTCTCTCCTTTGGGTGGGGAATCCTGATTGCTAAGAAGCATTCCAGGGTGCACCTTGACTGCACCACAGTCCATACATCCAGCTACATCTGTTCAGTCATCTCTCACCAAAATGACTAGGAGGAGGAATGCCCAACAGAAGAAAAATACAGAGGATGGGCCTTCTGCAACAGAGCTAATGGCTACTGACATAGACAATATGTCGGAAAGGGAATTTAGGCTAACAATTATCCAGGCGATAGCTAGGTTGGAAAGCCATGGATGACCAAACGGAATTGATTAGCACAGAACTGAAAGCCACCAGGGATGATGTTCAAAATGCTCTCAATGAGTTCCAATCTAACCTAAATTCTCTAAAAGCTAGGGTAACTGAGACAGAAGATAGAATTAGTGATCTGGAGGACAAACAGATAGAGAGAAAGGATCAGGAGGAAGCCTGGACCAAATAGCTTAGAAGCCATGAAAACAGAATCAGGGACATAAATGATGCCATGATACGTTCCAACGTCAGAATTATAGGAATCCCTGAAGGGGAGGAGAAAGAAAGAAGTCTAGAAGATATAGTGGAACAAGTTACCCATGAAAATTTTCCCAATCTCGTGAATGGAACAAGCATTCATGTACTAGAGGCAGAACGGTCTCCCCCCAAGATTATAGATTCTCGAAAGTCCTTGAGATACCTAATAGTAAGAATGAAGAATTATAATTGTAGGCAGACCCTCTTGAAAGCAGCCAGGACAAAGAAGTTCCTTTTGTAAAGAGGAAAGCCCATCAGAATAACATCAGACCTGTCCACAGAGACCTGGCAAGCCAGAAAGAGCTGGCAAGATATATTCAGGGCACTAAACGAGAAGGACATGCAGCCAAGAATACTTTATCCAGCAAGACTGACATTCAAAATGGATGGAGAGATAAAGAGTTTCCAAGACCGGCAAGGCTTAAAAGACTATGCAACCACCAAGCCGACACTGCAGGAAATATTAAGGGGGATTCTATTAAAGAGAAAAAATCCTAAGTGTAGCTTTGAACAGAAATACAGAGACAATCTACAGAAAGACTTCAAAGGTAACACGATGTCAATAATAAAGTATCTATCAATAATCACTCTCAATGTGAATGGCCTAAATGCGCCTGTAAAGCAACACAGGGCTGCAGATTGGATAAAACGACAGGACCCATCCATATGTTGTCTACAAGACATTTTGAACCTAAAGATACACTCAGAATGAAAGTGAAAGGATGGAGAAGTATCTTTCATTCCAATGGGCCTCAAAAGAAGGCCGGGGTAGCAATTCTCATATCAGATAAATTAGATATTAAACTAAAGACTGTAGTCAGAGATACAGAAGAACACTACATAATTCTTAAAGGAACTATCCACCAAGATAATCTAACAATTGTTAATATCTATTCCCCCAATATGGGAGCAGCCAATTACATAAGAAAACTGTTAATCAAGATAAGGAGTCATATTGATATGAATACATTAATAGTAGGAGATCTTAACACGCCTCTCTCAGAAATAGATCATCAAAAAAGAAAATCTGGGGCACCTGGGTGGCTAAGTGGGTTAAAACCTCTACCTTCGGCTCAGGTCATGATCCCCGGGTCCTGGGATCAAGCCCCGCGTCGGGCTCTCTGCTTGGCAGGGAGCCTGCTTCCTCCTCTCTCTCTGCCTGCCTCTCTGCCTGCTGGTGATCGCTCTGTCAAATAAAAAAATAAATTCTTTAAAAAAAAAATATCAATAAATAAACAAGAGCATTGAATGACACATTGGACCAGACGGCCCTCATAGATATATACAGAACATTCCACCCTAAAACAACAGAATACTCATTCTTCTGAAGTGCACATGGAACCTTCTGCAGAATATACCACATACTGGGTCATAAATCAGGACTCAACCGGTACCAAAAGTCTGAAATTATTCCCTGCATATTCTTAGATCACAGTGCTTTGCGATCACAATCGCAAGGAAAAGGTCGGTAGGAACTCAAACACCTGGAAGCTAAAGACTACCTTGCTTAAGAGTGCTTGGATCAACCAGGAGATCAAAGAAGAACTGAAACAATTCATGGAAACCAATGAGAATGAAGACACTTCAGCCCAAAACCTATGGGATACAGCAAAGGCGGTCCTAAGGGGGAAATACATAGCCATCCAAGCCTCCCTCAAAAAAATTGAAAAATCCAGAACACAGCAGCTGTCTCTACACCTTAAGGAACTGGAGAATCAACAACAAATCAAACAAACTCCACACATAAGAAGGGAAATAATCAAGATTAGAGCAGAGATCAATGAGGTAGAAACCAGAGATACAATAGAACATATCAATGAAACTAGAAGCTGGTTTTTTGAAAGAATCAGTAAGATCAATAAACCATTGGCCACACTAATCCAAAAGAAAAGAGAGAAAGCCCAATTTCATAAAATTTTGAATGAAAAGGGAGAGATCACAACGAACACTAAGGAAGTAGAAACAATCATCAGAAGTTATTATCAACAGTTATATGCCAATAAGCTAAGCAACCTAGATGAAATGGATGCATTCCTGGAAATCTATAAACTCCCAAAATTGAACCAGGAAGAAATTGACAACCTGAATAGACTGATATCTAGTAACGAGATTGAAGCAGTGATCAGAAACCTCCCAAAATACAAGAGCCCAGCACCTGACGGATTCCCTGCGGAATTCTACGAAACTTTCAAAGAAGAAATAACACCTACTCCCCTGAAGCTGTTTCAAAAAATTGAAGCAGAAGGAAAACTTCCAGACTCTTTATATGAAGCCAGCATTACCCTGATCCCCCAACCAGGCAAAGACCCTACCAAAAAGGAGAATTTCAGACCAATATCACTGATGAATATGGATGGTAAGATTCTCAACAAGATTCTAGCAAACAGGATCCAACAGCACATTAAAAAGATTATCCACCATGACCAAATGGGATTCGTCCTTGGGCTACAAAAATGATTCAACATTCGCAAATCAATCAAGGTGATAAAACAAATCAATAAGAGAAGAGAGAAGAACCATATGGTCCTCTCAATTGATGCAGAAAAAGCATTTGACAAAATCCAGCATCTGTTCCTGATTAAAATGATTCAAAGTATAGGGATAGAGGGAACATTCCTGAACTTCATCAAATCTATCTATGAAAGACCCACAGCAAATATCATCCTCAATGGGAAAAAGCTTGCAGCCTTCCCGCTGAGATCAGGAACACAAGGATGCCCACTCTCACCACTCTTATTCATCATAGTATTAGATGTCCTAGCAACAGCAATCAGACAACAAAGAGAAAAGGTATCCAAATTAGCAATGAAGAAGTCAAACTCTCTCTCTTCACAGATGACATGATTCTTTATATGAACAACCCAAAGGACTCCAACCCCAAACTACTAGAACTCATACAGCAATTCAGTAACGTGGCAGGATACAAAGTCAATGTACAGAAATCAGTAGCTTTCTTATACACCAACAATGAAAACACTGAAAGGGCAATTAGAGAATCAATTCCATTTACTATAGCACCAAGAACCATAAGATACCTGGGAATAAACCTAACCAAAGAGGTAAAGGATTTGCACTCGAGGAACTACAGAACACTCATGAAAGAAACTGAAGAAGACACAAAAAGGTGGAAGACCATTCCATGCTCTTGAATCGGAAGAATAAACATTGTTAAAATGTCACTACTGCCCAGAGCAGTCTATACTTTTAATGCCATTCCAATCAAAATTCCACCAGTATTCTTCAAAGAGCTGGAGCAAATAATCCAAAAATTTTTATGGAAACAGAAGAGACCCCGAATCGCTATGGAAATGTTGAAAAAGAAAAATAAAACAGGGGGCATCATGCTACCTGACTTCAAGCTTTACTACAAAGCTGTGATCACCAAGACAGCATGGTACTGGCATAAAAACAGACACATAGATCAGTGGAACAGAGCAGAGAGCCCAGATATGGACCCTCAACTCCATAGTCAAATAATCTTCGACAAAGCAGAAAAAAATATACAGTGGAAAAAAGACAGTCTCTTCAATAAATGGTGCTGGGAAAATTGGACCGCTACATGTAGAAGAATGAAACTCAACCACTCTCTTACACCGTACACAAAGATAAACTCAAAATGGATAAAAGACCTCAACGTGAGACAGGAATACATCAGAACCCTAGAGGAGAACATAGGCAGCAATCTCTTCGATATCAGCCACAGCAACTTCTTTCAAGATATGTCTCCAAAGGCAAAGGAAACAAAAGCGAAGATGAACTTTTGGGACTTCAACAAGATCCAAAGCTTCTGCACAGTAAAGGAAACAGTCCACAAAACAAAGAGGCAACCCACGGAATGGGAGAAGATATTTGCAAATGACAGTAGAGACAAAAGGTTGATATCCAGGATTTATAAAGAACGCCTCAAACACAACACACACAAAACAGATAATCATATAAAAAAAAGAGGCAGAAGATATAAACAGACACTTCTCCAATGAAGACATACAAATGGCTATCAGACACATGAAAAAATGTTCATCATCACTAGCCATCAGGGAGATTCAAATTAGAACCACATTGAGATTCAACCTTACACCATTTTGAATGGGCAAAATTAGCAAGACAGGAAACAACATGTGTTGGAGAGGATGTAGAGAAAGGGGAACCCTCTTACACTGTTAGTGGGAATGCAAGTGGTGCAGCCACTTTAGAGAACAGTGTGGAGATTCCCTAAGAAATTAAAAATATTGTGGCCTGAAACCTTAGTTGGAAGCATTATTGTTGTCATTTAAAAAGTAAATTTGATGGTCCTATTGTTTCCATGCCCACTTGTGCAAAGCTTCAGTCCTCTTTTTGCCTTCTCCCAAACCCCACCTGTGGGATTAAATTGCTTCCTCCTTTTGATTGCTTTTCATTCATGGGCTATAATTTTCAGCAATTTTCTTTCCATTCTTGGCAATGAATAGTTCAGTTGACCTTTGAATGGGGGAGGGGTTGGGGAAAAAAAAGAAATTAAAAATAGAGCTTCCCTATGACCCTGCAATTGCACTACTGGGTATTTACCCCAAAGATACACATGTAGTGAAAAGAAGGGCCATCTGTACCCCAATGTTTATAGCAGCAATGGCCACAGTCGCCAAACTGTGGAAAGAACCAAGATACCCTTCAATGGATGAATGGATAAGGAAGATGTGGTGCATATATACTATGGAGTATTATGCCTCCATCAGAAAGGATGAATACCCAACTTTTGTAGCAACATGGACGGGACTGGAAGAGATTATGCTGAGTGAAATAAGTCAAGGAGAGAGAGTCAATTATCATATGGTTTCACTTATTTGTTGAGCATAACAAATAGCATGGAGGACAAGGGGAGATGGAGAGGAGAAGGGATTTGGGGGAAATTGGAATAGTCCATGAGAGACTATGGACTCTGAAAAACAATCTGAAGGTCTTGAAGGGGCGGGGGGGTAGGAAGTTGGGGGAACAAGGTGGTGTGTATTAGGTACGGCACGTATTGCATGGAGCACTGGGTGTGGTGCAAAAACAATGAATACTGTTACACTGAAAAGAAATTTTTAAAAAGTTGTCAAATAAACCCTCATGTGACTACATCGGTGTTGGCTCCTTGGTTGTCTCTCAGACGTGAAAACTTGGGAATAACATTTGGAGGCCCCAGTGAGATCTGTGAGACTCTTAGGACCCCAACGCAGAGGGTCTTACACTGGCTGGTGAGTGCATTCATTTTTTTTTTTTTTTTAATATTTGCGCACATACCTTCAGGGAGCTCCAATCTGCATTTTTACCTGTAGGAATTCCAAATCTGAGTATGGGAGTTGACATTGGCTCAAGTGGATGTGTGGTGGGCCTTTGACTGGGAGGGTCTTGGGAGACATCCCTTTGCTCCTGCCCGGAGGCTTGGCTGCTGCTGCAGTCGGGCCCTGCCTGGAGGCCTGGCTGCTGTTGCGGTCAGGGCTTAACTTCCTTCCAGTTTTGTCTTCAGGCCACTCCAGGTTGTTTGTCTTTGTAAGTGTGTTCTTGTTAATTGTTGTAAGTGTATTTGTTTTGTTGTGGACTGAGGACGTGATAGGATAGACATCCCCTATGTCTCTGATGATTGACCACTTCTCGGATGTTAGGGAAAGAGCTCATAACCTGAGCACAGACAGATGTATAAAAGGGAAATTTCAGACTTTCTACTTGTCTAAATGACCATCCTTTAATGTGAGATGGCCCCAGGAGGGCCGCTGGGTCTGCGGTTGTCTTTGTTTGTCTTGTCTTTTTGTTGTCTATCGTGTTGTTTGTTGTGTTTGAAGAAATAGGGGAAGCAGAGAGTAAGGGGACTCTGACTTTCTTCTCTCTGTTCCTCCTAATAGATGTAGGGGCTTCTCCCTCACTCATTTCCCATGTTAATGGCTATAACTGGAGCCAAATGGGGTTAGTCTAACTCAAGACGGAGACTGTAAGTAATATTCCCAAGCAGCTGCCGAGACTCCCTTTGTTTCAGGGAAGTTCCTGTCTTCTCTGTCAACATGGACTGCTTAACTTCTCCCCCCTTGCTGGTGGGAAAACATGGTGTCTGCTCCTCTGTTGGAGTTGATGAGCTCTAAAACTTTCTCTGCCTCCTGGCAGCACTTTGTTTCTTCTATCTCCCTCTTCTTGTGTTTCTGCACCAACGTGCATGCGGCCTGCATGACTGGCCTCTAGACCATCCTCAGTGCTTCCTGAACCATGGCTCCTTCCCTGTTCACTGTCAAGGAGCAAGAAGAGCAGGAAAGCCCCAGGGCCACTGTCTGAGCCAGACCCATTCGTAAAGATTGGGTGGAGAGACTGATCACCTCCCATTAGCCAGGAATACCCATAGGGGGGTTGTCCAAACTTTCTGAATCTGAAGATTGCCTGACTGTGTGAATCTGTCTGTATGGCTCCATTGCTTCAGCTATGGAGTCTGAGTGGGCTGCACCCTGAGTCTCATGAGGCATCATATGGCATAACGGTCATCTACTCCACGGAGTAGCCTTGTCCAGGGCTTATACAGACAGACCTTAGCTAAGACGCTCCTAAGTTCCTGCCAGGGATGCAAGCAGGACAACATCTGAAAGAATCCCCTCCATTTGTCTGCGACATCATTCACAATGGGAGGGAAACCCAGTAAACCCACTATCTTAAGGCTGCATGCTTAAGAATTTAAAAAAATAAAAATAAAAAAGGAAAGACACTGGTAAAAAAAAAAAAAAGCTGGTTTTCTCTCTGTTTAAAAAGGCAAAGTTTTCTTAGGTTAATTATCTGTTATGGTTTTCTCTTTGCCTGCCCAGAAAACCCAGTTTCTATGTTTTGTTTTATCAGGTGTTTAACATCCTTAATTATATTTAGGCATGTGTTTTAAAACTTTCTAAGGTTTTAGCAATTGTTGACAAGATTTAAATTGTAAATGAGATCTCTTTGACTCATAGGCTTTTCTTTGGTATACTAAGTTACTCAGTAAGTACTGCTAAACCAATGTTAAACCTTGGCATAAGGGTAAATGGCATTTGGGTAAATGCTGTAACTACTCTAGAGCTTCTGTATATTTCCTAAAGTTTTAATGTTTTGATAAGGGTCATCACCTGGTAATTTAACCATATCTATTCTGAGTTTTTGTCATTTGTAATTGTTTTAATTCTCTTGTAAGATGAATTCCACCTTAAAGAAAATTTGTATGGGAGACTTTCAGGACAAATACAGGTCTTTGATGTGTTAAAATCCTGGAACTGAAATGGGTAAGAATTTACAGAAATAAAGCTGCATTCGGAGTAATCCAGAATTAGTAACATGAGACCAGATAAACTGAAAGATTGTAATGTTGTGTCTCTTAATGTTTTCTTATTTTAAACATTACTGGTTCTGTAATGTTTGCTCTCCCAGACTAGGGAAACTTTTTCTTAAGTTATCTGTAACTTACAGAGATGTAAAAGTACTCATTTGTAAACAAATCAAGGCATTCAACTTTTCTATCTGAACCCTCTGAAAACCAAAATGTCTCAGCAAGTATTCTTTCTTCCTTGGCAATCAGTCATTTGCATAAGTTCAATTGCATAAGTTCTCCTTGTAACAGGACACCATTGGAAACACTGGTTATTTTACCAAGGCTTTGACTGGAATGTCATATTTGAAAAGATTCAGATATGACCAGACAGCTTAAAGGAACTAAGGTTGACTTTATAAAATATGGAGCTGTAAAGCCCTTTGGAACTGTTAGCCTGATACCTTGCTTACAGAGTTCCCAGTAGCCTCACCAGGTGAGTAAAGGATGTCACTTCCAGGCAGGTTCAGGGACCTCAGGATACTTTGGGCACCTCAGGAAGAGCAATTCACCCAAATCTGACAGGTATTGCAGGCATGTCTGATGGCAAGTATGTGGCTTGGCTTCTGGCCCGGAGAGGCTACTAAAACTTCAACCTAGAAGATTCCTTATAAGAAGTTCCAGCAAAGCAGATTCAAAAGACCTATATGATCACACTCACTGTTCTTGCTGAGCTTATGTAAACAATTAGGCCAAGTTTGTTAAAACTGGACTTTTTTTTTCAAATAAATTAGTACTGATTTGGCTATCTCTGGAAATGAGGGTTATTCTAGAGAGAAAAATTATGTTTCATTAACACACCTTTATAGATGTTAAATTCTAGGTTTGATTGTCTTTAAATGTTTGTTTACCTAAGCTAGACAACTTGAGGTAAACTTCAGAGAAGTTGCACGATGGCTTGTTTAAACGATCTTGCTTTTGCCAGTCAGTCAGCCCCAGATAGAAGGAGCATTTTGGGAATTACAAATAGCCTAACTGAGCGCCCCAGCATTGGCCATCTAAAATGTTACCAAGCACTTCCACTTGTATGTGGATGAAAAGGCAAGGGTGGCTGAAGGAGTTTTGACTCAGACTCTGAGGCCTTGGCAAAGGCCAGTAGCCTATCTTAGCAAGAAACTAGATCCAGTAGCGGCTGGGTTTCCCCCTTGCCTCCACATAATTACTGCCATGGCCTTCCTGATCAAGGATGCAAGTAAACTGACTTTGAGTCAAAATCTCATCTTCACCACCACTCATGCTATCCAGGGCCTTCTCCGGACTCTGCCAGACCGGATGATGATAAATGCCGGAGTGACAGGGTATCAGGTCCTCCTCCTTAAGTATGACTGATCAGTCTGTACTCCAGTCACTGCAGGCATTACAGTCTGTCTAGCCCATGCAGGGATCCTAACTGCCCACACTGAGATGGAGACAGAGATGGAGCTGGAATCACATCCTTACCAACCCGGGGACTTGGTTTGGATGTGCTGCCAACAAGTGTTTCCACTTGGAGCCTCGCTGGAAGGGACCCTACATCGTGATCCTGACCACTCCCACTGCTCTCAAGGTTGATGGGATTACTCCCTGGGTCCACTACACCCACATCCGGCCAGCTGACCCAGACACCGTTCTCAAGGACTTTGTTCCAGAAGGGAAGAGCCAGCTGGACAAGGACAATCCTCTAAAGCTGAGACTGCACCACTCTCACGTACCCCACTAATGTTACTTATACTATGCCCTCTTCTTACACCAGTGCAGGGAGTAAAAAGTAACCCTCATTATTCCCTGTCTCCTCTTTACCCTGCATTATCAATAGACTACTTACTCTTGTCAAAGACAGAGTCAGTGTAATTCAACTCATGGTACTCAGACAGCAATATCAACCACTGGAACTTGTTGCTGAGACCAGCATGGACCCATGAGTAGGTCCTTCCTTAGGTTCCTCTGAGAGGGGGATATGTGGAGGCCAAGAAAAACAAAGCTGTACCCACCTCGAGTCTAGCCCTGACATGAGTACAGCCATCTTGACAAAGCAAAAACTGGCATCTTGCGCCCCCTCTCCAGCCGCTCCCCTACCCTCAGTAGTATGTGTGAACAAATAGTTAACTTGCAGAAACCACAATCCTGCAAGACAGGAGTCTCCCTCAGTTTACAAATGTCCCAGTGCTAAATATCACTAACAAGGATGCTTGATAGGAGGAATGTGACATTCCACCAGGAAACTCCCAACTGTCTTCATGTTAGTGCCCCATTAGAGGGGAAAACAACCTTGGCTTGATAATAACCAGGCCTCCAATATCCTGACAGTCTTCTTTACCCTGGTAGCCCTTCTGAATATCCCCTTTGTCCTCACCCACCGCAGAGTCCACCCCTACTCTGCCTTTAAAAACTCTGACTGTAATCTGACTTGGGGTCCAAGTCCCCACTCCACTGTGTTGGGTATACTTGGGCCCAAGCTTAAGATTGTCAAATAAACCCTCCTGTGACTACATCGGTGTTGGCTCCTTGGTGGTCTCTCAGACACAACACTCGGGCATAACAGTAACCACCATATAGTACATATTAGATTTTTATGCAGTGTGCAATGGTTCATTATTTGCATATAACACCCAGTGCTCATCACAACATGGGCCCTCCTTAATACCCATCACCTGGTTTAAATAGCAAATGCCTTGTGCTTTTATCCTACCCAGAGAAATTCTGTGGTCTCCATACTATTTCTAGAGCCTTCTAGAAAGGAAGAGTCACAAAAAGAGATGTCTTTTCTCCATCATTTCTTTCTAAATCCCTTCATCTTGACTTGAATTTTGAATACCAAACATGATTTAAGATCATGTCCTCTGTGTTCCTGCTTCCTCATAAATGTGGAGACCAATCTGGCCTTTTGGCCTTCATTCCCTAATGCAGGATCATTGTGCATTGTAAATTTTATCACAGCTATATAGATACCGGGTGGGGTTGGGAGGAACTGCAGTACTCTGGAGAGCAGGAGACAAAGTCAGATGAAAGGTGGTTTTAAACCTCATAGTCCTTTCCTACAGAGAGATTTTTTTATTGTCCATGTAGTTTTGGGTCCTGGCCTAACGTCTGGTGCTGGGTTCCTTTCTCTCCCATGCCCTCATCTCTGAATTACTAGTACTTGAAAACATTCTAAAATATTTTTTTATCTAATTTGCAAAAAGCTCATTGTTTCAATGAATCATCTCTCAACTAGCCTAATAGGACTTCTCTTGGACAAGAAAAAGATCTATCACAATATTTCTCTAAAGCAACCATTACCCTGAGGGATATTTATGTATAAGCCAACAAAGCACTGTCAACTTTCAAAATAAAAAATGTTCTCATATTTAGGATTATTGGAATAAACTAAAAATAAAATAATAAAATGAAGTAAACAAAAAGTATATTTGAAAGAGCAGTAGACTTAAAATCAGGAGGCTACACTTTATCTAGATGTTTCCTTAATTAGCTGTATGATGTAATTCATTAATTTTTCTCAGCTTCAGTATCATGTCTATGCAATAAATACATATTAAGGATCACTCATGTGTCCTATGGTAAATATGAAACCTCTGCCAAAAAGCGTTTAACATGTAGCATTTAGCTGAAAAGTGGATTATATTTCATGAATGTTCTGGAACCTGCTGTATCTGTGAAACAATGACATTTCAAGGAGACACACTGAAGGCCAGGGAGGTATACAGACAGGAGTACAGATATCTGATTCTGATTCCAATAGCACAGTATAAAAAACCCCCCATGGGTACAAGATTGTCATACTGTTACTTTACATGATCATTTACAGAACTGTTTATCCCTTCCAGGAGAAAAAAAACAAATCCATAATGACAATGTAAAAAACAGAGATAAATTTATTCATTAATGTTATTTGTAAATGGTTAAAGAGGTAAAAAGGAGAAGCCATTGTGAAAATGATGATGAAGGAAGATTTATCAAGAAATTAGAAACAGGAGCACCTGGGTGGCTCAGTTGGTTAAGCAACTGCCTTCGGCTCAGGTCATGATCCTGGATTCCAGGTATTGAGTCCCATATCGTGCCGCCAGCTCCATGGGGAGGTGCTCCTTCCTCTGCCCTTCTCCCCTCTCATTCTCTCTCTATCTCTCTCTCTCAAATGGATAAATAAAATTAAATTAAAAAAATAAATAAATTGGAAAAAAACTGGACTTCATGCTCCTCCGTCAGACACACAGCCACATCTTCTGGTGCAGTGACAGCATCATCGCAAAGACAAGATGGTAAAGGTTGGAGTAATATATTTGGTGGTACTGGGAAGCTGGTCATCGGGGCTGTTTTTAGCCATGACCAAGTGGATGCTGTTGCCGTCGAGGACAACTTCATTGACCTCAACTACATGACCTACATGTTCCAGTATGAATCCATCCATGGAAAACTCAAAGGCACAGTCAAGGCAAAAAGCAGGTAACTTGTCGTCAATGCAAAGCCACCTACCTCTTCCAGGACTGAGATCCCACCAACATCAAATGGGGTGATGCTGCTGATGAGTATGCTGTGGAGTCCAAGGCAGAAGGCTGTGCCTTACTTGAAGCTGGGGCCAAGAAGATCAGCATCTCTACCCATTCTACCAATGCCCTGAAGTTTGGGATCGGTGTGAACCATGAGAAGTATGAAAACTTTCTCAAGACTGTCAGCAATGCCTCCTGCAGAACCAGCTGCTTGGCCTCTCTGGCCAGGGTCATCCATGACAACGTTGGCATCATGGAGGGACTCGTGACCATAGTCTATGCCATAACTGCCACCAAGAAGACCCTGCCAGGCCCAGCTGGGAAACTGTGGCATGATAGCTGAGAGGCTTCCCAGAACATTATTCCTGCTTCTATACTGATGCCACCAAGGTTGTAGGCATGGTCATCCCTGAGCTGAATAAGGAGCGCACTGGCATGGCCTTCCATGTCCCCACCCACAAAGTGTCAGTTGTGGATCTGAGCTGCTGCCTGAAGAAAGGTGCATAGTACTATAACATCAAGAAGCCAGTGAAGCAGGCATTAGAGGACCCCCTCAAGGGCATCCTGGGCTTCACTGAGGATCAGATAGTCACTTGCAACATTAAAAATGACACCCAATCTTCCACCTTTGATCCTGGGACTGGGGTTGTCCTCAATGACCACTTAGTCAAGTTCATATTCAAGTATGGTAATGAATTTGGCTATAGCAACATGTTGGTGAACTATATGAGCTATATAGCTCTCAAGGAATTAGAGTCTCCTGGACGAGTAGCCCTAGACAGAACAAGAAGAAAGAGGCTCTCAGTTGGTGGGGAGTACATACCCTAACACACTGAGAATTTCCACACCTCTACACAGTTTCCATCCCAGATTCCCTGAAGCAGAGGAGGGACTTGGGGAGCCCTACCTTGTCACTGTAACCACCAAAAAATATTAGAAACAAACTGACAGGAAAATAAAATTTCCATCATGGTGGTAACAAAGATACAGGATATGAACACTCCCACTAAACTATTCTGACAAAAGAAATCGAATATACCAGTCCTGTAACTGTACGCAGGGACAGTGATTCAGATCAAAATGTTCTCCCACTTCGGGTTTTTCTCAGAGCAAGTTTAACATCTTTGTTCCTCAAGCTGTAAATGAAGGGGTTCATCAAAGGAATCACATTGGTATAAAAGACAGAAGAGATTTTTCCCTCATCCACAGACCCAATAGAAGATGGTTTAAGATACGCAAATGCACCAGATCCAAAATAGAGAGAAACCGCAAATATGTGGGAACTGCAGGTGCTGAAGGTTTTGGACCTGCCCTCAGGAGAGCTGATGCGCAAGATGCTGGACAGGATGCAACCATAAGAGACAAAGATGGTGACACTGGGCACAATGATATCAATGCCTACTGAAATGAGAAGCACCACCTTACTGATATAAGTCCTGGTGCATGACAGTTGGAGTAAAGGGAGCATGTCACACAAATAATGGTTAATAGTGGCTGCATCACAGAAATTCAGTCTCAGCACGCACCCTGTGTTAGCCATGGCACCTGAAAATGCCATCAAATATGAACCAAGCATAAGGCTGAAACACACTTTAGGGGACATGGCAACATTATATAAAAGTGGGTTACAGATGGCCACATAGCGATCATAGGCCATTGATGTCAGCATATAACATTCAGAAATACCAAAACCACAGAGGAAGAAGAGCTGGGTCATACATCCGCTGTAGGAGATAACATTTGTCTTTGATGTGAAGTTAATCAGCATTTTGGGTGTAAACACAGAAGAAAAACAGAGGTCTATGAAGGACAAATTCAAGAGGAAAAAGTACATGGGCGTGTGCAGGTGTGAATTCAGCAGGATTAGAGTTACCAAGCCCAAATTTCCCAACACAGTGATCACATACATGACTAGAAACAGGAAGAACAGAGGGAGCTGAAGATATGGTAAGTCTGTTAGCCCCATTAGAATGAATTCAGTCACAAAGGAAGCATTTTTAGGAGGCATTCTTCTCTAAAGGGATCTGTGAACACAGGAGAAAAAAGTTACACAGGAAACAATTGAACATTTCCCACCATATCTCCTTGCACAGAAGTTGGGTTTGTACTGGGAATATTTGAGACTACCCCAAACTGGACCCTCAGAATCTGCTTTGTCATTATCATGAATCTAATGACATGGACACTTCCTTATTAGGGGCTCTATAAGCTATAAAACAAAGAGCATTAAAACTTGGCCTACAAAATGAAGGCCAATGCTTCCATAGGCCAAGAGGACTGCTGTCGAAACCAAAGGTTAGGGAGAAGATTGGACCAGAAGGGAATTGCCTTCTCTCATTTCAATTCTTTGAACACATAAACCCTCCCCTAACCAGGAAAATGGAGGCAGCAACCCCACCAAATGGGTGCTGGCTTTCAGGGAGATTGGACTTCATGTGGTGGGAATGAAGAACACTGTTCTAATCCAAAAATAAAGGACCAGAGTCAAGGAGAGTTCAAGTTTCTGCCCCACATACAGAGTAGAAACAATGGATGTAGAAGAGTGAGAGTCCCATCAATGGAACTGACCAATAAATTGCATCCTTGAAACCTAATAATGTTTCTAAACCTTCCTTGCTCCATCACCCTCCCCTAAACAGGTCCTTCTACCAATTCCATGTGAGTCTGAGGACTGCAAAGAACTGGAAAGTAACTGGCATCTTTGATCCCTAATCTTACATCACAAAAGAAAGACATGAATAGGGGCACCTGGGTGGCTCAGTCAGTTAAACATCTGCCTTCAGCTTAGATCATGATTCCAGGGTTCTGGGATGAAGCCCCACATCCACCTCCCTGCTCAGCAAGGAGTCTGCTTCTCTTCTTCCCTCTGCTCCTGCTCTCTCAAACACTGCTTCTCTCAAATAAATAAATAAAATCTTTTAAAAAATAAAACAGAAGACAAGAGTATAAATGGAATTCAGAAACTCACCCTCCTTAGGCAAGAACACCTTGGTCCTTCCTTACCTGTATTACCCCTGTGCTCCTGAAAGGGCAGATTTAATCTCTTCGGCTTTGCTCCCTTTAATTTTATGAGGACACAGTCCACACTTAATTTCTGATGAGCCCTGGAAATCCTTCTGAACCAGAGACAATAATTTCTGATTATGAGTTGTCTTAAGCAGCAGACCAAAATAAACAGTCTTTATTATGATCATTTTGCACTTGGTAAATCACAGAAGACTTAAGGTGAGGGCAATGATATAATGTCCTCAATTATAAACAGGGCAGAATCCTGCTCAGTTTCTTACGCAGGCAATGGTTTCTGGAGTAATAGGGTCTTGAGGGGATTGAATTTTCACAGAGGACCACAATGTGTCTCTAGTTCCTTTGGTGCTCAAAATTTTACTCAAGGTTACAGTCCACTGGAGGGATCAGACATCCCCTAAGAGGAGCCAAAAATAAATTCCCATTCCCAGGTCAGCAACATGGCAGAAAAGAAAGTTCTAGAATTTCCTGCTCTTCATGGACATACTGATTCAAAAATGATTCACATACATATATTGCCATTCTAAAAAATCCAGACAGTGGTTAAACAGTCCTGTTCCCAGTTAAACAAAGAATCTAGACACATTCCCTAACATTTTAGGGAAATTCTAGATATCCTTTTAAAATAACAGTTATGCTTGCACAGCACCTTCAAATTGGAACAATTTGAACCCAGTTCCCGGCTTCTCCCTGGGGAGGGAAAGAATTACACCATCTGTATAATGTCCCAACTTTTAAAACATGTGCCTAGAAGACTTGTTTCTAGATAGTCTGTGTCAGAAAGTAGAGGGGATATAGGACACAGCATACTTCACCTGCCTGGGGAGAGAGACAAAGAGATGGTGTGTGGGCTGGAAGCCACCAGAGCTCCTTCCCCTGGCTCAGCATAGAGGAAGTGATTGAAAAGCTCTTTTTTGCAGCTTCTCTCTGGTGAGGAAAAAAATGTGCCCTATGCATCCAGTAAGCAATACAACTTATCTGTGTGCCTGAAAAATTAGATTCTGATTTGTTCGTTTTAAACACAGACACAATCCAGCACACAATGGATGAAGACAGGTGTTTGGGGGAGCATGGGAAGTTGGGGGCACTGCAACTAATACCAAAGAAAGAGGGTTAAGCTGCACAAAATTGAGAGGTCTCCAAAGTCTCTGGCCAGGCTTGTTGGTGGTACCTTCTCTAGTCAAGGCCAGTCCATAAATGTCAGGACAGATGAGTGTTTTGTCTAATGTGCAGACACCAGTGTAGAGAATCAATGAAAATGAAGACAAGTTGAAATACTTTCCAAAAAGGAATAAGAGCAATCTCCACAAACTGACACTAATGAAATGAAAATATGTGATTTTCCTGACAGAGAATTGAAATGACTGTCCTAAGATGCTCACTGGAGTCAGAGAACAATACACAAACCAAGAGAAAATTTCAACACAGAGACAGAAAACTTAAAAGCATTAAACAGAAATCATGGAGCTGAGAAATACAATATCTGAACTAAAAAATTCAGATCAAAGTAGATTGAAGAAAAGACAGGATCATGAATTTGATTAAACATCTCTGTGGAAAGAAGATATGGTCCATATATGCAATAGAATATTATGCCTCCATCAGAAAGGGTGAATACCCAACTTTTGTAACAACGTGGACGGGACTGGAAGAGATTATGCTGAGTGAAGTAAGTCTACCAGAGACAGTCAATTATCATATGGTTTCACTTACTTGTGGGGCATAAGGAATAACACAAAGAACACTGGGACAAGGAAAGGAGAAGGGAGTTGGGGGAAATCGGGGGAGGAGAGGAACAATGAGAGACTGTGGACTCTGAGAAAGAAACTGAGGGTTTTGGAGTGGAGGGGGTTGAGGGTTGGATGAGCCTGGTGGTGGGTATTAAGGAGGGCACATATTGCATGGAGCACTGGGTGTGATGCATAAAAAAGGAGTCTTGGAACACTGAAAAATAAAGTTTAAAAAAATCTGGATACTTTGTGAAAATCTCATTGAAATAGTACACAGCTAATTTGGGAACTATACTGATGCTGAATCTAGGAATACCAGGTGTATAGGTGAATATAGTTTGATGATACCTTTCTTGACGTCCTGAATGATGATGATAAAGAAAGAAAGTGCCACAGCTATGGTTCAGTGATGACTTACATGAAGCATGTTTTACGTAACCCAGATACATTATTTTATACAATCTTCTAAAATGCTTGGTTTTCCTCAAGCTTAATTGACATATACTTATTAAGAAAAAGTTGCATATGTTTATAAAATGTAAAAAAATCACTGTAAGTTATTCTGTCAGAAGGGAAAAATGAAAAAGAACAAAAACTACTGAAGAAATCCTCAAAGACTTATGGGATGCTACCAAGTGAATCAATATATGCATTTCAACAACCCCGGTAGGAGAAGAGAGTTAGAAAGACTCAGAAAACCTATTCAAAGAAATAAAGGCTGAAAAATTACCAAATCATGTCAACTTCCCAATACTGTGACCAATTTATACAAAGATAAACCCCAGAATAATCACATAATGAGTACACACACACACACACACACACACACACACACACACACACGGTAAACTGCTTATCTACTCTCAAGTTTACTTAACTGAGCCAACCTGACTTCCACCTTCAGACTCCGGTCTACACCAATTTACAGGAACAGTGCTGATCTAGGCAGGAGAGATATAAAACCCTCTAGCCCAATGTTCTGGACTCAACACAAATTTACAGACTGCTGAGTCACCTCTCAACTTGAATTATGCGTTTGGTATCTGGGTCTGTTTCAATCATTATGCTTCATACTAACCCTGGGGATTGAAGCAGTACTTTCTCTATGCCTAAATATGTCCATATTTTCTACATTCTCAAATTATAATCATCACACCATTGTCAAAATTATGCCTAAAGAAGTTCTTTAAGACTTTATCAAGAATATAGAAGGGCTTAAGAAAGTGAAATTACATAATATGTAGGAGAAACATCTCCTCTTTACCTTAACCTAAACATAATGACATACAGCCTATAATAAACCGATACAATAGGGTTCTCTAGGGACTTGGTTCCTCCTGCAGAACCTGGTGGAAGGTCTTCATTGAGTGTAGTAAAAGCACGGTCTCTGCACCAGACTGGTTTACTTTACTCCACACTACTCTAGTTCCGGATTCTTCTGTGTGAGCCATTCTATTCTTTACTTGGAAGGCTGTTCCCTTCACCTGAGCCTTTCTTCTGAGTCTTGGTTTATTGATTCCTTAAATATTTAATTTAAATACAGGTGGAATCCAAGTTTTTCAGCCATAATTTATCATGATAGTTAGCATACATACATACATACATACATCAAAGTCTACAAAATATACACTTCAAACATTAGTATAAACTGAACAGCTTACAATGAACTTACAGACCTACAAACAGAGTATTTCGGGCCCCAGAGCCCTCTGCATGCCCCTAGTCCTCCCATTCTCCACCACAATACTGATACAATCATGCCCAGCTCTTGTTTACAGCTTCATCTCTTAAGTGGGCCCCCATGTTGCTCCACATCCAGCCAGAAGACGGATGAGGAGTACGTGGAAATGATTATTATAGTCTACCCTGGTGTGTTTCCACATATTGTGGAGGCCAATATAAAATAAGAATATACTCACACATTCTAAATTAGGCAATAGTGTTTCCGAATAAAAAGTGGGAAAGATACTCTCTCGACAATTTGCTTAAATTAGCATGTTGCTTTCATTTGTGTTCTGAGACTATTTATTCATGGAAACCATTTTCATGCTTCATAGATATTTAAAAATAATGATACTGTTATGCTGAAAATAAATAAATAAATAAAAAAGAAAAAATATAGTAAATTGGAAGGGGAGGTGAACCATGAGAGACTATGGACTCTGAAAAACAATCTGAGGGTTTGGAAGGGGAGGAGGGTGGGAGGTTGGGGGAACCAGGTGGTGGGTATTGGAGAGGGCACGGAGTGCATGGAGCACTGGGTGTGGTGCAAAAACAATGAATACTGTTATGCTGAAAAAACAATAAATTTAAAAAAATATATAGTACAGATGGCCCTTCTTTTCACTACATCTGTATCTTTGGGGTAAATACCCAGTAGTGCAATTGAAGGGTCATAGGGAAGCTCTATTTTTAATTTCATGAGGAATCTCCACACTGTTCTCCAAAGAAGCTGCACCAACTTGCATTCCCACCAACAATGGAAGAGGGTTCCCCTTTCTCCACATCCTCTCCAACACATGTTGTTTCCTGTCTTGCTAATTTTGGCCTTTCTAACTGAGGTAAGGTGATATCTCAATGTGGTTTTAATTTGAATCTCCCTGATGGCTAATGATGATGAACATTTTTTCATGTCTCTGATAGCCATTTGTATGTCTTCATTAGAGAAGTGTCTGTTCATATCTTCTGCCCATTTTTTGATATGATTGTCTGTTTTGTGTGTGTTGAGTTTGAGGAGTACTTTATAGATCCTGGATATCAACCTTTTGTCTCTACTGTCATTTGCAAATATCTTCTCCCATTCCGTGGGTTGCCTCTTTGTTTTTTTGACTGTTTCCTTTGCTGTGCAGAAGCTTTTGATTTTGATGAAGTCCCAAAAGTTTATCTTCACTTTTGTTTCCTTTGCCTTTGGAGACATATCTTAAAAGAAGTTGCTGTGGTTGATATCGAAGAGGTTACTGCCTATGTTCTCTTCTAGGATTCTGATGGATTCCTGTCTCACATTGAGGTCTTTTATGCATTTCGAGTTTATCTTTGTGTACGGTGTAAGAGAATGGTCGAGTTTCATTCTTCTACATATAGCTTCCCAGTTTTCCCAGCACCATTTATTGAAGAGACTGTCTTTTTTCCACTGTATATTTTTTTCATGTTTTGTCGAAGATTAATTGCCCATACAGGTGAGGGTCCATGTCTGGGCTCTCTACTCTGTTCCACTGGTCTATGTGTCTGTTTTTATACCAGTACCATGCTGTCTTGGTGATCACAGCTTTGTAGTAAAGCTTGAAATCAGGTAACGTGATGCACCCAGTTTTATTTTTTTTTTCAACATTTCCATAGCAATTCAGGGTCTCTTCTGATTCCATAAAATTTTTGGATTATTTGCTCCAGCTCTTTGAAGAATACCAGTGGAATTTTGATCGGAATGGCATTAAAATTATATATTGCTCTAGGCATTATAGACATTTTAACAATGTTTATTCTTCCGATCCAAGAGCATTGAATGGTCTTCCATCTTTTTGTGTGTTCTTCAGTTTCTTTCATGAGTGTTCTGTAGTTCCTCGAGTACAGATCCTTTACCTCTTTGGTTAGGCTTATTCCCAGGTATCTAATGGTTCTTGGTGCTATAGTAAATGGAATAGATTCTCTAATTTCCCTTTATGCATTTTCATTGTTAGTGTATAAGAAAGACACTGATTTCTGTACATTGACTTTGTATCCTGCCACGTTGTTGAATAGCTGTATGAGTTCTAGTAGTTTGGGGGTGGAGTCCTTTGGGTTTTTCATATAAAGAATCATGTCATCTGCGAAGAGAGAAAGTTTGACTTCTTCATTGCCAAGTTGGATACCTTTTATTTCTCTGTTTCCTGATTGCTGTTGCTAGGACTTCTAATACTATGTTGAACAAGTGTGGTGAAAGTGGGCATCATTGTCTTGTTTCTGATCTCAACGGGAAGGCTGCAAGCTTTTTCCCATTGAGGATGATATATGCTGTGGGTCTTTCATAGATAGATTTGATGAGGTTCAGGAATGTTCCCTCTATCCCTATACTTTGAAGCGTTTTAATCAGGAACGGATGCTGGATTTTGTCAAATGCTTTTTCTGCATCAATTGAGAGGACCATGTGGTTTTTCTCTCTTCTCTTATAATTTGTTCTATCACGTTGATTGATTTGTGAATGTTGAACCAGCCTTGTAGCCCAGGGATGAATCCCACCTGGTCATGCTGGATAATCTTTTTAATGTGCTGTTGGATCCTGTTTGCTAGGATCTTGTTGAGAATCTTAGCATCCATATTCATCAGTGATATTGCTCTGAAATTCTCCTTTTTGGTAGGGTCTTTGCCTGGCTTGGAGATCAGGGTAATGCTGGCTTCATAGAAAGAGTCTGGAAGTTTTCCTTTTGCTTCAATTTTTTGAAACAGCTTCAGGAGAATAGTGTTATTTCTTCTTTGAAAGTTTGGTAGAATTCCCCAGGGAATCCATCAGGTCTGGGGCTCTTGTTTTTTGGGAGGTTTTTGATCACTGCTTCATTCTCGTTACTAGATATCGGTCTATTCAGGTTGTCGATTTCTTCCAGGTTCAATTTTGGGAGTTTATAGTTTACCAGGAATGCATCCATTTCATCTAGGTTGCTTAGCTTATTGGCATATAACTGTTGATGATAACTGGGAGCTCTCTGCTGCTCACGGAGCTCCCAGGGGAGTGAGCCGGTCCGATGGTGGAAGCAAACGGGTCACACACAATAACTGAAAGCGAAAGCTGTTTATTAGCGTGTACCACACAATAGCTAATACAAGACAGACAACTCTAGCCGGATGGGCTAGGGAGAGGGCCCAGGGCACTCTCGCTCGACCCCCTTCTCTGGAGCACACCGTTTGGGTGCATCGACCGAAAAGGTGACCGATCCCCTCCCTGGAGCACACCTTTTGGGTGCATCGACCGGCAGGATGATCTGAGCGAGAGTGTCCCAAGAGCACACTCTGACAAGCAGAGGGCCAGTGCTGCTTATATGCCAGTTCAGTCACTGCGTCAAGGGCGCTTGCGGTTAATCTGCGGTCTGCTGTACGTGCGAGGCTGCTCGTCTGCTGCTGCTGATGTTGCTTGTAGCACGTACCCCATGTCCCGGTGGTCAATCTGCGGTCAGCTATAACATCCTGTGTAACACCTCCTAGTTCATAACAGTTCTTAACATCCTGTGTAACACCTCCTAGTTCATAACAGTTCTTGGAAGCTCTTTGCCTGCTTGGAAGCTCTACAACAGTGGGGTTCATGCTCACAGGACTCCCTCAATAACTTCTGATGATTGTTTCTACTTCCTTGGTGTTCATTGTGATCTCTCCCTTTTTATTCACAATTTTATGAAATTGGGCTTTCTCTCTTTTCTTTTGGATTAGTGTGGTCAATGGTTTATCGATCTTATTGATTCTTTCAAAAAACCAGCTTCTAGTTTCATTGATATGTTCTACTGTATCTCTAGTTTCTACCTAATTGATCTCAGCTCTAATATTGATGATTTCCCTTCTTATGTATGGAGTTGGTTTGATTTCTTGTTGATTCTCCAGTTCTTTAAGGTGTAGAGAGAGCTGCTGTGTTCTGGATTTTTCAATTTTTTTGAGGAAGGCTTGGATGGCTATGTATTTCCCATGTAGGACCACCTTGACTGTATCCCATAGGTTTTGGACTGAAGTGTCTTCATTCTCATTGGTTTCCATGAATTGTTTCAGTTCTTCTTTGATCTCCTGGTTGATCCAAGCATTCTTAAGCAAAGTGGTCTTTAGCTTCCAGGTGTTTGAGTTCCTTCGGAACTTTTCCTTGTGATTGAGCCCCAGTTTCAAAGCATTGTGATCTAAGAATATGCAAGGAATAATCTCAGTCTTTTGGTATCAGTTGAGTCCTGATTTGTGACCCAGTATGTGGTCTATCCTGGAGAAGGTTCCATGTGCACTTGAAAAGAATGAGTATTCTGTTGTTTTAGGGTGGAATGTTCTGTATATATCTATGAGGTCCATCTGGTCCAATGTGCCATTCAATACTCTTGTTTCTTTATTGATTTTCTGCTTTGATGATCTGTCTATTTCTGAGAGAGGCCTGTTAAGATCTCCTACTATTAATGTATTCATATCAATATGACTCTTTATCTTGATTAACAGTTTTCTTATGTAAGTGGCTGCTCCCATATTGGGGGCATAGACATTTACACAAAAGGGGCATTTGTACCCCAATGTTTATAGCAGCAATGGCCACGGTCGCCAAACTGTGGAAAGAACCAAGATGCCCTTCAACGGATGAATGGATAAGGAAGATGTGGTCCATATACACTATGGAGTATAATGCCTCCATCAGAAAGAATGAATACCCAACTTTTGTAGCAACATGGATGGGACTGGAAGAGATTATGCTGAGTGAAATAAGTCAAGGAGAGAGAGTCAATTATCATATGGTTTCACTTATTTGTGGAGCATAACAAAAAGCATGGAGGACATGGGGAGTTATAGAGGAGAAGGGGGTTGGGGTAAATTGGAAGGGAAGGTGAACCAGGAGAGACTATGGACTCTGAAAAACAATCTGAGGGTTTTGAAGGGGCGGGGGTGGAAGGTCAGGGTACCAGGTGGTGGCTATTATAGAGGGCACGGATTGCATGAGCACTGGGTGTGGTGCAAAAATAATGAACACTGTTATACTGAAAATAAATAGAAAATAAATTTTAAAAAATCAAAGATCTAAATATATATAATACATTAATAATAATAATAAAAATAATAAGCTGGTATATGTAGAATCAAAACACCAAGTCCTGGTCTCAGCTCTACCAGTTACAAGTTGTAATCTGTGACAAACCATGAAATCATCTGAGCATCGGTTTCACCAACAAGGAAATGAAACCCACGCTTCCTTCTCTTTATCTCACTTTATTTTCTATTGAAATATACGAACTGACTGATGTGACAGAGCAGAAAAATTAAAACACATTAAGAGCAATTGTAAAACCCTGCACATCTCTATATTAATATTTGAATGGGCTAATTTAACTTTATGTCAGAGACAGAGGTTCTCCAGCCCCTCTGATGCCCCACAGCCATTGTACTCACTGAGGAAGATGAGAGTCTTTGCCACAGAAAGTAAGACTTCACACTGGGTATGATTTTCATGTTTAAAGGTACATATTTTATACAACTAAGCCCTGCAGATACACCGACTACTTCACCTGGTGGTCAGCTGATAACACAATAACATGCCCCAATGCACAAAGAAAACCCAACTTATGCCAGACTCAGGGGAAAATAGCATTTGTGTCTCCCACCATGGATATCAATTCAACAAAATCAATTTCAAGAAGTAATTTTGATCATATAGAATTGAAATTAGAATCTACTCTGTTTTATTATGAAAATCTACATTTATATCATTCTATTACTATCTCTTATTTATATTTGTGACATATACTCCAATGCTGCACATTGCTAGGTACTCAGAGGTGCAAAATGCTGTGAGTGTGTGTGTGTGTGTGTGTGTGTGTGTGTGTGTTACACTGAACAAGCAAATGAATAAAGCAATAGCCACTTCCGTTCCTCAATTCAGTAAGTACATCCAGCTCAGCTCTTCTTTTCAGGAGTGGGTTCCATAACATGCAATCAATGTTGGGCAATAATCTCATGAAAGAAAAGACTTCAAGATTGTGTGTGTGTGTGTGTGTGTGTGTGTGTGTGTGTGTGTGTGTGTTTTGAAGGAGGCAGTGTCAGGAGGAGTGGAGAATAAGGTTAAAAAAATTTAGGAGGAGTCAAGATGGTGGAGAAGGAGCACGCTGAGACTACTTCAGCTAGCTGGAGATCAGCTAAATAGCTTATCTAAAGATTGCAAACAATTGCAAATCCATCGGCAGATCGAAGAGAAGAAGAACAGCAATTCCAGAAACAGAAAAACAACCACTTTCTGAAAGGTAGGACTGGCAGAGAAGTGAATCCAAAGCGACGGGAAGATAGACCCCGGGGAAGGGGCCGGCTCCCGGCAAGCGGCGGAGCAACGGAGCACAAAATCAGGAATTTTAAAAGTCTGTTCTGCTGAGGGACGTTGCTCCAGAGGCTAAACCGGGGCGAAGCCCAAGCGAGGTCAGCGTGGCCTCAGGTCCCGCAGGGTCACAGAAGGATTGGGGGTATCTGAGTGTCGCAGAGCTTGTGGGTATTGGAACTGGAAAGCCAGCTACAGAGACAGAGGTGACAGCACGCTCCCAGCTCGGGAGTTACCTTGAACCGGTCGCAGGCTCGGTGAACTCGGAGCGCAGCCGGAGGTCAGGCAGATGGGAGTAACTGGGCGCTGTTCTCTGAGGGCAAACTGAGGAGTGGGGCCCTGGGCGCTTGGCTCCTCAGGCTGGACACCAGGAGGCCGCCATTTGTATTCCTGTACTCCGGAACTCTACGGAAAGCGCTCAGGGAACAAAAGCTCCTGAAAGAAAACCCCAGCGGACTACTCAGCCCGGCCCCTGGTAAGGGCGGTGCAATTCCGCCTGGGGCAAAGACACTTGAGAATCACTACACCAGGCCCCTCCCCCAGAAGATCAACAAGAAATCCAGCCAAGACCAAGTTCACCTACCAAGGAGTGCGGTTTCAATACCAAGGAGAGCAGCAGAATTCCAGAGGAGGAGAAAGCAAAGCACCGAAGTCATGGCTTTCTCCCTGTGATTTTTTTTAGTCTTGCAGTTAATTTAATTTCTTTCTTTTTCATTTTTTTTCTCTTCTTATGCTAAATTTCTTTAATTGTTTACTTTTTCTTAATTCTTTTCTTTTTTTTTTTTTTACTTTTTTTTTCTTTCTTTCTTTTAGAACCTCTTTTTATCCCCTTTATCCCCCCTCACGATTTGGGATCTCTTCTGATTTGGTTAAAGCATATTTTCCTGGGGTTGTTGCCATCCTTTTAGTATTTTACTTACTCCTTCATATACTCTTATCTGGACAAAATTACAAGGCGGAAAAATTCACCACAAAAAAAAGAACAGAGGCAGTACCAAAGGCTAGGGACCTAATCATTACCGACATTGGTAATATGTCAGATCTAGAGTTCAGAATGACAATTCTCAAGGTTCTAGCCGGGCTCGAAAAAGGCATGGAAGATATTAGAGAAACCCTCTCGGGAGATATAAAAGCCCTTTCTGGAGAAATAAAAGAACTAAAATCTAACCAAGTTGAAATCAAAAAAGCTATTAATGAGGTGCAATCAAAAATGGAGGCTCTCACTGCTAGGATAAATGAGGCAGAAGAAAGAATTAGTGATATACAAGACCAAATGACAGAGAATAAAGAAGCTGAGCAAAAGAGGGACAAAAAGCTACTGGACCACGAGGGGAGAATTTGAGAGATAAGTGACACCATAAGACAAAACAACATTAGAATAATTGGGATTCCAGAAGAAGAAGAAAGAGAGAGGGGAGCAGAAGGTATACTGGAGAGAATTATTGGGGAGAATTTCCCCAATATGGCAAAGGCAACGAGCATCAAACTTCAGGAGGTTCAGAGAACGCCCCTCAAAATGAATAAGAATAGGCCCACACCCCGTCACCTAATAGTAAAATTTTCATGTCTTTGTGACAAAGAGAAAATCCTGAAAGCAGCCCGGGAAAAGAAGTCTGTAACATACAATGGTAAAAATATTAGATTGGCAGCTGACTTATCCACAGAGACCTGGCAAGCCAGAAAGAGCTGGCATGATATTTTCAGAGCACTAAACGAGAAAAACATGCAGCCAAGAATACTATATCCAGCTAGGCTATCATTGAAAATAGAAGGAGAGATTAAAAGCTTCCAGGACAAACAAAAACTGAAAGAATTTGCAAACACCAAACCAGCTCTACAGGAAATATTGAAAGGAGTCCTAAGCAAAGAGAGAGCCTACAAGATGTAGATCAGTAAGGAACAGAGACAATATACCGTAACAGTCACCTTATAGGCAATACAATGGCACTAAATTCATACCTATCAATAGTTACCCTGAAAGTTAATGGGCTAAATGCCCCAGTCAAAAGACACAGGGTATCAGAATGGATAAAAAAACAAAACCCATCTATATGTTGCCTCCAAGAAACACATTTTAAGCCGAAGACACCTCCAGATTTAAAGTGAGGGGGTGGAAAAGAATTTACCATGCTAATGGACATCAGAAGAAAGCAGGAGTGGCAATCCTTATATCAGATCAATTAGATTTTAAGCCAAAGACTATAATAAGAGATGAGGAAGGACACTATATCATACTCAGGGGGTCTGTCCAACAAGAAGATCTAACAATTTTAAATATCTATGCCCCCAACGTGGGAGCAGCCAACTATATAAACCAATTAATAACAAAATCAAAGAAACACATCAACAATAATACAATAATAGTAGGGGACTTTAACACTCCCCTCACTGAAATGGACAGAACATCCAAGCAAAAGATCAGCAAGGAAATAAAGGCCTTAAATGACACACTGGACCAGATGGACATCACAGATATATTCAGAACATTTTCATCCCAAAGCAACAGAATACACATTCTTCTCTAGTGCACAGGGAACATTCTCCAGAATAGATCACATCCTTGGTCCTAAATCAGGACTCAACCAGTATCAAAAGATTGGGATCATTCCCTGCATATTTTCACACCACAATGCTCTGAAGCTAGAACTCAACCACAAGAGGAAGTTTGGAAAGAACCCAAATACATGGAGACTAAACAGCATCCTTCTAAAGAATGAATGGGTCAACCGGGAAATTAAAGAAGAATTGAAAAAAATCATAGAAACAAATGATAATGAAAATACAACGGTTCAAAATCTGTGGGACACAACAAAGGCAGTCCTGAGAGGAAAATATATAGCGATACAAGCCTTTCTCAAGAAACAAGAAAGGTCTCAGGTACACAACCTAACCCTACACCTAAAGGAGCTGGAGAAAGAACGAGAAAGAAACCCTAAGCCCAGCAGGAGAAGAGAAATCATAAAGATCAGAGCAGAAATCAATGAAATAGAAACCAAAAAAAAAAAAAAATAGAATGAATCAACGAAACTAGAAGCTGGTTCTTTGAAAGAATTAATAAAATTGATAAACCCCTGGCCCGACTTATCAAAAAGAAAAGAGAAAGGACCCAAATAAATAAAATCATGAATGAAAGAGGAGAGATCACAACTAACACCAATGAAATACAAACTATTATAAGAACATACTATGAGCAACTCTACGCCAATAAATTTGACAATCTGGAAGAAATGGATGCATTCCTAGAAACATATAAACTACCACAACTGAACCAGGAAGAAATAGAAAGCCTGAACAGACCCATAACCAGTAAGGAGATTGAAACAGTCATTAAAAATCTCCAAAGAGGGGCGCCTGGGTGGCTCAGTGGGTTAAGCCACTGCCTTCGGCTCAGATCATGATCTCAGGGTCCTGGGATCGAGCCCCGCATTGGGCTCTCTGCTCAGCAGGGAGCCTGCTTTCTCCTCTCTCTCTCTGCCTGCCTCTCTGCCTACTTGTGATCGCTCTCTGTCAAATAAATAAATAAAATCTTAAAAAAAAAAAATCTCCAAACAAACAAAAGCCCAGGGCCAGACGGCTTCCCGGGTGAATTCTACCAAACATTTAAAGAAGAACTAATTCCTATTCTCCTGAAACTGTTCCAAAAAAATAGAAATGGAAGGAAAACTTCCAAACTCATTTTATGAGGCCAGCATCATCTTGATCCCAAAACCAGACAAGGATCCCATCAAAAAAGAGAGCTACAGACCAATATCCTTGATGAACACAGATGCGAAAATACTCACCAAAATACTAGCCAATAGGATTCAACAGTACATTAAAAGGATTATTCACCACGACCAAGTGGGATTTATTCCAGGGCTGCAAGGTTGGTTCAACATCTGCAAATCAGTCAATGTGATACAACACATCAATAAAAGAAAGAACAAGAACCATATGATACTCTCAATAGATGCTGAAAAAGCATTTGACAAAGTACAGCATCCCTTCCTGATCAAAACTCTTCAAAGTGTAGGGATAGAGGGCACATACCTCAATATCATCAAAGCCATCTATGAAAAACCCACCGCAAATATCATTCTCAATGGAGAAAAACTGAAAGCTTTTCCGCTAAGGTCAGGAACACGGCAGGGATGTCCATTATCACCACTGCTATTCAACATAGTACTAGAGGTCCTAGCCTCAGCAATCAGACAACAAAAAGAAATTAAAGGCATCCAAATCGGCAAAGAAGAAGTCAAATTATCACTCTTCGGAGATGATATGATACTATATGTGGAAAACCCAAAAGACTCCACTCCAAAACTGCTAGAACTTGTACAGGAATTCAGTAAAGTGTCAGGATATAAAATCAATGCACAGAAATCAGTTGCATTTCTGTACACCAACAACAAGACAGAAGAAAGAGAAATTAAGGAGTCAATCCCATTTACAATTGCACCCCAACCCATCAGATACCTGGGAATAAAGCTAACCAAAGAGGCACAGAATCTATACTCAGAAAACTATAAAGTACTCATGAAAGAAATTGAGGAAGACACAAAGAAATGGAAAAATGTTCCATGCTCCTGGATTGGAAGAATAAATATTGTGATAATGTCTATGCTACCTAAAGCAATCTACACATTTAATGCAATTCCTATCAAAGTACCATCCATCTTTTTCAAAGAAATGGAACAAATAATTCTCAAATTTATATGGAACCAGAAAAGACCTCGAATAACCAAAGGGATATTGAAAAAGAAAGCCAAAGTTGGTGGCATCACAATTCCGGACTTCAAGCTCAATTACAAAGCTGTCATCATCAAGACAGCATGGTACTGGCTCAAAAACAGACACATAGATCAAGGGAACAGAATAGAGAGCCCATAAATAGACCCTCAACTCTATGGTCAACTAATCTTCGACAAAGCAGGGAAGAATGTCCAGTGGAAAAAAGACAACCTCTTCAATAAATGGTGTTGGGAAAATTGGACAGCCACATGCAGAAAAATGAAATTGGACCATTTCCTTACTCCACACACGAAAATAGACTCAAAATGGATGAAGGACCTCAATGTGAGAAAGGAATTCATCAAAATCCTTGAGGTGAACACAGGCAGCAACATCTTCCTAGGAACATCGCCAAAGGCAAGGGAAGCAAGGGCAAAAATGAACTATTGGGATTTCATCAAGATCAAAAGCTTTTGCACAGCAAAGGAAACAGTTAACAAAATCAAAAGACAACTGACAGAATGGGAGGAGATATTTGCAAACGACATATCAGATAAAGGACTAGTGTCCAAAATCTATAAAGAACTTAGCAAACTCAACACCCAAAGAACAAATAATCCAATCAAGAAATGGGCAGAGGACATGAACAGACATTTCTGCAAAGAAGACATCCAGATGGCCAACAGACACATGAAAAAGTGCTCCATATCACTTGGCATCAGGGAAATACAAATCTAAACCATAATGAGATATCACCTCACACCAGTCAGAATGGCTAAAATCAACAAGTCGGGAAATGACAGATGCTGGAGAGGATGCGGAGAAAGGGGAACCCTCCTACACTGTTGGTGGGAATGCAACTGGTGCAACCACTGTGGAAAACAGTATGGAGGTTCCTCAAAATGTTGAAAATAGAACTGCCCTATGACCCAGCAATTGCACTATTCGGTATTTACCCTAAAGATATAAACGTAGTGATCCAAAGGGGCACGTGCACCCGAATGTTTATAGCAGCAATGTCCACAATAGCCAAACTATGGAAAGAACCTAGATGTCCATCAACAGATGAATGGATCAAGAAGATGTGGTATATATACACAATGGAATACTATGCAGCCATCAAAAGAAATGAAATCTTGCCATTTGCGACAACATGGATGGAGCTAGAGCATATCATGCTTAGCGAAATAAGTCAAGCAGAGAAAGACAACTATCATATGATCTCCCTGATATGAGGAAGTGGTGATGCAACATGGGGGCTTAAGTGGGTAGGAGGAGAATCAATGAAACAAGATGGGATTGGGAGGGAGACAAACCATAATTGACTCTTAATCTCACAAAACAAACTGAGGGTTGCTGGGGGAAGGGGGGTTGCGAGAAGGGGGGTGGGGTTATGGACATTGGGGAGGGTGTGTGCTCAGGTGAGTGCTATGAAGTGTGTAAACCTGGCGATTCACAGACCTGTACCCCTGGGGATAAAATTATATGTTTATAAAAAATAAAAAATTTTAAAAAAATTAGGAGTTCAGCAATTAAAAGGAGTTTACATGAAACAAATTCAGAATGTAATCAGCTTTGCTTCTGGTCCTGAAGTAGGAGGATCACTTTTTTTGTTGTTGTTATTGACCAAAAAGTCCAAGCTTTCACACTGATTCAGAGATACCTCTGTCCTAGGACAGGTACAGACCAATCTCATGATTTCCCTGCTTGACTCTTAGCTGAGACAATTTCAATAGACTCATACTTCCTCTCCTAATTTCTTTTATGGCCATTCACATAACACACAAAAAAGCAAAAACCATAATGGATATTCTATTTTGTGTGGATAACACACCTGACTTGGTTCTCATCCTTTTGAAAAAAGTCCCAAACATATACAGTGTTTAAATTACTAACCAGAAAGCTGTCAGCTAAGTTACTTTTTTGAAAACTTTGTAAATCTTACCTTTATAAACTGTCTTTATAACTTTGTAACCATTTTAATGAATTTTCCCCAAATAATGTGAAAACATGGAATTAAGTTCAAAACTTATTCTTTCTGCAATAAAAGAAAAAGATCATATTGCATTTGAACTTTAAGGTTACTTAAATGAAAGATTAGGGACCAAGGTTAACATATACTTTTAGGTACCTTAAATAGTGATAAAATAACAAATTGGATGTACTTTGAGATGTCTATAAGGGTCGTTGAATAGCACAAACATTATTTACATACTGACACACCTTTTTCAATAAGGAATACAATTTCATCAAAACAGAGCCTGGGGCTGGGTAACAAGGAGGACATGAATTACATAGAGCACTGGGTGTGTTGCATAAATAATAAATCTTGGAACACTGAAAAGATAAAATTAAGTTTTAAAAAAAACCCAGATACTAAGTAAAAGAAAAAAAAATTAAAAGTTACAACAAAAGCCAACTATTTTGTTTTGTGAGATTGAGTCACTTATGGTTTGTCTCCCTCCCAATCCCATCTTGTTTCATTGATTCTCCTCCTACCCACTTAAGCCCCCATGTTGCATCACCACTTCCTCATATCAGGGAGATCATATGATAGTTGTCTTTCTCCACTTGACTTATTTCGCTAAGCATGATACGCTCTAGTTCCATCCATGTTGTCGCAAATGGCAAGATTTCATTTCTTTTGATGGCTGCATAGTATTCCATTGTGTATATATACCACATCTTCTTTATCCTTTTATCTGTTGATGGACATTTAGGTTCTTTCCATAGTTTGGCTATTGTGGACATTATTGCTATAAACATTCGGGTGCATGTGCCCCTTCAGATCACTATTTTGTATAAATAGAACTTGTCAAATGAAAATCACACATGTTGATATGGAGGTCTGGGGATGTGATGTGGCAGGTCCTTAAAAGAATAAGTCAATAACTCTGTGATGACAGATCATAACTACATTTTTCATGGTGAGCATTTGGTTGTGTATATATTGTCAGATCACTATGTTGTACATGTGAAACTCATAGAATATATGAGGAAGTGGAGATGCAGCGTGAGAGGTTTGGGGGGTAGGAAAAGAATAAGTGAAACAAGATGGGATCGGGAGGGAGACAAACCATGAGAGACTCTTAATCTCACAAAACTAACTGAAGGTTGTTGGGGGGAGAGAGGTCAGGAGAAGGTGGTGGGGTTATGGACATTGGGGAGGGTATGTGCTATGGTGAGTGCTGCAAAGTGCATAAACCTGGAAATTCACATATAACTGTTGATAATAACTTCTGATGATTGTCTCTATTTCCTGGGTGTTAGTTGTGATCTCTCCCTTTTCATTCATAATTTTATTAATTTGGGCCTTTTCTCTTTTCTTTTGAATTAGTGTGGCCAATGGTTTATCGATCTTATTGATTCTTTCAAAAAATCACCTTCTGGTCTCATTGATATGTTCTACTGTATCTCCAGTTTCTATCTCATTGATCTCTGCTCTAATCTTATTTCCCTTCTTGTGTGTGGAGTTGGCTTAATTTGTTGTTGATTCTCCAGTTCCTTAAGGTGTATAGACAGCTGGTGTATTCTGGATTTTTCAATTTTTGTGAGGGAGGCTTGGATGGCTATGTATTTCCCCCTTAGGACCGCCTTTGCTGTATCCCATAGGTTTTGGACTGAAGTGTCTTCATTGTCATTGGTTTCCATGAATTGTTTCAGTTCTTCTTTGATCTCCTGGTTGATCCAAGCATCTTAAGCGAGGTGGTCTTTAGCTTCCAGGTGTTTGAGTTCCTTTGGACCTTTTCCTTGTGATTGAGCTCCAGTTTCAAAGTATTGTGATCTGAGAATATGCAGGAAATAATCTCAAGACCAGTTGAATGGAGTAGAGAGCCCAGATATGGACCCTCAACTCTATGGTCAAATAATCTTCGACAAAGCAGAAAAAAATATACAGGGGAAAAAAGACAGTCTCTTCAATAAATGGTGCTGGGAAAATTGGACAGCTACATGTAGAAGAGTGAAACTCGACCATTCTCTTACACCGTACACAAAGATAAACTCGAAATGGATAAAAGACCTCAGCATGAGACAGGAATCCATCAGAATCCTAAAAGAGAACACAGGCAGTAACCTTTTCGATAACAGCCACAGCAACTTCTTTCAAGATATGTCTCTAAAGGCAAAGGAAACAAAAGTGAAAATGAACTTTTGGGACTTCATCAAGATCCAAAGCTTCTGCACAGCAAAAAAAACAGTCAAGAAACAAAGAGGCAACCCACGGAATGGGAGAAGATATTTGCAAATGACAATACAGACAAAAGGCTGATATCCAGGATCTATAAAGAGCTTCTCAAACTCAACGCACACAAAACAGATAATCATGTCAAAAAATGGGCAGACGACATTAAAAGACACTTCTCCAATGAAGACATACAAATGGCTATCAGAGACATGAAAAAAATACTCATCATCACTAGCCATCATGGAGATTCAAGTTAAAACCACATTGAGATACCACCTTACACCAGTTAGAATGGCCAAAATTAGCAAGACAGGAAACAACATGTGTTGGAGAGGATGTGGAGAAAGCGGAACCCTCTTACACTGTTGGTGGGAATGAAAGTTGGTGCAGCCACTTTGGAGAACAGTGCGGAGATTCCTTAAGAAATTAAAAATAGAGCTTCCCTATGACCCTGCAATTGCACTACTGGGTATTTACCCCAAAGATACAAATGTAGTGAAAAGAAGGGCCATCTGTACCCCAATGTTCATAGCAGCAATGGCCAGGGTCGCCAGACTGTGGAAAAAAGCAAGATGCCCTTCAACGGATGAATGGATAAGGAAGATGTGGTCCATATACACTATGGAGTATTATGCCTCCATCAGAAAGGATGAATACCCAACTTTTGCATCAACATGGACTGGAAGAGATTATGCTGGGTGAAATAAGTGAAGCAGAGAGACTCAATTATCATATGGTTTCACTTATTTGTAGAGCATAACAAATAACATGGAGGACATAGGGAGATGGAGAGGAGAAAGGAGTTGAGGGAAATTGGAAGGGGTGATGAACCATGAGAGACGATAGACTCTGAAAAACAATCTGAGGGTTTTGAAGGGGCGGCTAGTGGGAGGTTGGGGGAGCCAGGTGATGGGTATTATGGAAGGCACATATAGCATGGAGCACTGGGTGTGGGGCATAAACAATGAATTCTGTTTACCTTGAAAAGAAATTTTAAAAAAAAGAAAAATCCTGGCGATTCACAGACCTGTACCACTGGGGCTAATAATTTATTATATGTTTATAAAAAAATAAATTTTTTTTAAAAAAAAGAATATTGTATGTCTACTGTACTTCAATGAAAAATTAATTTTTAAAATAAATAATAAATAAGTCAAGCATCTAAAACACAAACAAGACAACAAACCAGTTATGCTCAATTTCACAAAAGCTAAATCTTGAGTGGAAATCAGAAAAGTGGTAAAATACTAAGTATTATTAAAGTTATCTTAGACATACTCACTGAATCTTGGATCACTGAAAAAATAAAAGAAAATTTAAAAATAATAAAACAAAAAGTAAAAAAAGAAATATTTAAATCATAATTATTAAACTTTTTTCCTTGTTTCAAGTTTTTATTTATATTCTAGTTAGTAAACCAATAGTTTAGGATTAAGGACTTTTAGAGTAGTCATCTTTTTGTGTTTTGCCAAAAGAAAAATGATCCAACACCCTACTGAAGAAAGGAAACTTTGATGAAGTCCCAAAAGTTTATTTTCGCTTTTGTTTCCTTTGCCTTTGGAGACATATCTTGAAAGAAGTTGCTGTGGCTGATATCGAAGAGATTACGGCCTATGTTCTCCTCTAGGATTCTGATGGATTCCTGTCTCACGTCGAGGTCTTTTATCCATTTTGAGTTTATCTTTGTGTACGGTGTAAGAGAATGGTCGAGTTTCATTCTTCTACATATAGCTGTCCAGTTTACACAGCACCATTTATTGAAGAGACTGTCTTTTTTCCACTGTATATTTATTCTTGTTTTGTCGAAGATTAATTGACCATAGAGTTGAGGGTCCATATCTGGGCTCTCTAATCTGTTCCACTGGTCTATGTGTCTGTTTTTATGCCAGTACCATGCTGTCTTGGTGATCACAGCTTTGTAATAAAGCTTGAAATCAGGTCACGTGATGCATCCAGTTTTATTATTGTTTTTCAACATTTCCTTAGCAATTCAGAGTCTCTTCTGATTCTATACAAATTTCTGGATTATTTGCTCCAGCTCTTTGAAGAATACTGGTGGAATTTTGATCGGAATGGCATTAAAAGTATAGATTGCTTTAGGCAGTATAGACATTTTAACAATGTTTATTTTTCAAATCCAAGAGCATGGAATGGTCTTCCACCTTTCTGTGTCTTCTTCAATTTCCTTCATGAGTGTTCTGTAGTTTCTCAAGTACAGATCCTTTACCTCTCTGGTTAGGTTTATTCCCAGGTATCTTATGGTCCTTGGTGCTATAGTAAATGGAATCGATTCTCTAATTTCCCTTTCTGTATTTTCATCGTTAGTGTATAAGAAAACCACTGGTTTCTGCACATTGACTTTGTATCCTGCCACGTTGCTGAATTGTTGTATGAGTTCTAGTAGTTTGGGGGTGGAGTCTTTTGGGTTGTCCATATAAAGAATCATGTCATTTCCGAAGAGAGAAAGTTTGACTTCTTCATTGCCAAGTTGGATACATTTTATGTCCCTTTTTTGTCCGATTGCTGTTGCTAGGACTTTGAATACTATGTTGAACAAGAGTGGTGAGAGTGGGCATCCTTGTCTTGTTCCTGATCTCAACGGGAAGGCTGCAAGCTTTTTCTCATTGAGGATGATATTTGCTGTGGGTCTTTCATAGATAGATTTGATGAGGTTCAGGAATGTTCCCTCTATCCCTATACTTTGAAGCGTTTTAATCAGGAACGGATGCTGGATTTTGTCAAATGCTTTTTCTGCATCAATTGAGAGGACCATGTGGTTTTTCTCTCTTCTCTTATAATTTGTTCTATCACATTGATTGATTTGCGAATGTTGAACCATCCTTGTAGCCCAGGGATGAATCCCACCTGGTCATGCTGGATAATCTTTTTAATGTGCTGTTGGATCCTATTTGCTAGGATCTTGTTGAGAATCTTAGCATCCATATTCATTAGTGATATTGCTCTGAAATTCTCCTTTTTGGTAGGGTCTTTGCCTGGTTTGGGGATCAGGGTAATGCTGGCTTCATAGAAAGAGTCTGGAAGTTTTCCTTCTGCTTCAATTTTTTTAAACAGCTTCAGGAGAATAGGTGTTATTTCTTCTTTGAAAGTTTGGTAGAATTCCCCAGGGAGTCCATCAGGTCCGGGGCTCCTGTTTTTTGGGAGGTTTTTGATCACTGCTTCAATCTCGTTACTAGATATCGGTCTATTCAGGTTGTCGATTTCTTCCAGGTTCAATTTTGGGAGTTTATAGTTTACCAGGAATGCATCCATTTCATCTAGGTTGCTTAGCTTATTGGCATATAACTGTTGAAAATGAACTTTTGGGACTTCATCAAAATCAAAAGCTTCTGCACAGCAAAGGAAACAGTCAAAAAAAAACAAAGAGGCATCCCACGGAATGGGAGAAGACATTTGCAAATGACAGTGCAGACAAAAGGTTGGTATCCAGGACCTATAATGAACTCCTCAAACTCAACACACACAAAACAGGCAATCATATAAAAAAAAAGGGGGGGGCAGAATATATGAACAGAGATTTCTCCAACGAAGACATACAAATGGCTATCATACACATGAAAAAATGTTCCTCATCACTAGCTCTCAGGGAGATTCAAATTAAAACCACATTGAGATATCACCTTACACCAGTTAGAATGGCCAAAATTAACAAGACAGGAAATAAGATATGTTGGAGGGGATGTGGAGAAAGGGGAACCCTCTTACACTGTTGGTGGGAATGCAAGTTGGTGCAGCCTCTTTGGAGAACAGTGTGGAGATTCCTCAAGAAATTAAAAATAGAGCTTCCCTATGACCCTGCAATTGCACTCCTAGTTATTTACCCCAAAGATACAGATGTAGTGAAAAGAAGAGCCATCTGTACCCCAATGTTTATAGCAGCAATGGCCATGGTCGCCAAACTGTGGAAAGAACCAAGATGTCCTTCAAAGGACGAAGGGATAAGGAAAATGTGGTCCATATACACTATGGAGTATCATGCCTCCATCAGAAAGGATGAATACCCAACTTTTGTAGCAACATGGATGGGACTGGAAGAGATTATACTGAGTGAAATAATTCAAGGAGAGAGAGTCAATTATCATATGGTTTCACTTATTTGTGGAGCATAACAAATAGCATGGAGGACATGGGGACTTAGGAGAAGGGAGTTGGGGGAAACTGGAAGGAGAGGTGAACCAGGAGAGACTATGGACTCTGAAAAACAACCTGAGGGATTAGAAGTGGCCGGGGGGTGGGAGGTTGGGGTACCATGTGGTGGGTATTATAGAGGACATGGATTGCATGGAGCACTGGGTGTGGTGAAAGATAATGAATACTGTTATGCTAAAAATAAATAAATTTAATTTTAAAAAAAAGAAAGGAATCTGTCACAATTTGGCTTATCCACCAAATGTTTCTTTCATGTTTTCATTGCTCTCCCAGGTGCTATATGGAGGTTTTGTAATGTAAAATCCATAGAGGAGTAGCACACGGAAGTTAAAACACAGGAGTGATTTAGCTGTTTCCAGGTCCTCCAGCCCTGCTACATTACCTGTTTATTTTTTTTATTGTATTCATGTAACCACCATATAGTACATCATTAGAATTTGATGCAGTGTGCAATGTTTCATTATTTGCATATAACACCCAGTGCTCATCACAACACGGGCCCTCCTTAATACCCATCACCTGGTTTAAATAGCAAATGCCTTGTGCTTTTATCCTACCCAGAGAAATCCTGTGGTCTCCATACTATTTCTAGAGCCTTCTAGGAAGGAAGAGTCACAAAAAGAGATGTCTTTTCTCCATCATTTGCTTTCTAAATCCCTTCATCTTGACTTGATACAGCAAAGGCGGTCCTAAGGGGGAAATACATAGCCATCCAGGCCTCTCTCAAAAAAATTGAAAAATCCAGAACACACCAGCCGTCTCTACACCTTAAAGAACTGAAGAATCAACAAATCAAACCAACTCCACACATAAGAAGGGAAATAAGATTAGAGCAGAGATCAATGAGGTAGAAACCAGAGATACAGTAGAACGTATCAATGAAACTAGAAGCTGATTTTTTGAAAGAATCAGTAAGATCGATAAACCATTGGCCACCCTAATCCAAAAGAAAAGAGAGAATGCCCAATTTCATAAAATTGTGAATGAAAAGGGAGAGATCACAACGAACACCAAGGAAGTAGAAATAATCATCAGAAGTTATTCTCAACAGTTATATGCCAATAAGCTAAGCAACCTAGATGAAATGTATGAATTCCTGGAAAACTATAAACTCCCAAAATTGAACTACCTGATTGGCCAACATCTAGTAACGAGAAGAAATTGACAACCTGATTGACCAACATATAGTAACGAGATTGAAGCAGTGATCAAAATCCTCCCAAAAAACAAGAGCCCAGGGGCGCCTGGGTGGCTCAGTGGGTTAAAACCTCTGCCTTCACCTCAGGTCATGATCTCAGGGTCCTGGGATCGAGCCCCACATCAGGCTCTCTGCTCCGCAGGGAGCCTGCTTCCTCCTCTCTCTCTCTGCTGGCCTCTCTGCCTACTTGTGATCTCTGTCTGTCAAATAAATGAATAAAATATAAAAAAAAAAAAGAGCCCAGGACCTGATGGATTCCCTGGGGAATTCTACCAAACTTTCAAAGAAGAAATAACACCTATTCTCCTGAAGCTGTTTAAAAAAATTGAAGCAGAAGGAAAACTTCCAGACTCTTTCTATGAAGCCAGCATTACCCTGATCCCCAAACCAGGCAAAGACCCTACCAAAAAGGAGAATTTCAGAGCAATATCACTAATGAATATGGATGCTAAGATTCTCAACAAGATCCTAGCAAATAGGATCCAACAGCACATTAAAAAGATTATCCAGCATGACCAGGTGGGATTCATCCCTGGGCTACAAGGATGGTTCAACATTCGCAAATCAATCAATGTGATAGAACAAATTATAAGAGAAGAGAGAAAAACCACATGGTCCTCTCAATTGATGCAGAAAAAGCATTTGACAAAATCCAGCATCCGTTCCTGATTAAAACGCTTCAAAGTATAGGGATAGAGGGAACATTCCTGAACCTCATCAAATCTATCTATGAAAGACCCACAGCAAATATCATCCTCAATGAGAAAAAGCTTGCAGCCTTCCCGTTGAGATCAGGAACAAGACAAGGATGCCCACTCTCACCACTCTTGTTCAACATAGTATTCAAAGTCCTAGCAACAGCAATCGGACAAAAAAGGGACATAAAATGTATCCAACTTGGCAATGAAGAAGTCAAACTTTCTCTCTTCGGAAATGACATGATTCTTTATATGGACAACCCAAAAGACTCCACCCCCAAACTACTAGAACTCATACAACAATTCAGCAACGTGGCAGGATACAAAGTCAATGTGCAGAAACCAGTGGTTTTCTTATACACTAACGATGAAAATACAGAAAGGGAAATTAGAGAATCGATTCCATTTACTATAGCACCAAGGACCATAAGATACCTGGGAATAAACCTAACCAGAGAGGTAAAGGATCTGTACTTGAGAAACTACAGAACACTCATGAAGGAAATTGAAGAAGACACAGAAAGGTGGAAGACCATTCCATGCTCTTGGATTTGAAAAATAAACATTGTTAAAATGTCTATACTGCCTAAAGCAATCTATACTTTTAATGCCATTCCGATCAAAATTCCACCAGTATTCTTCAAAGAGCTGGAGCAAATAATCCAGAAATTTGTATGGAATCAGAAGAGACCCTGAATCGCTATGGAAATGTTGAAAAACAAAAATAAAACTGGGGGCATCATGTGATCTGATTTCAAGCTTTTCTACAAAGCTGTGATCACCAAGACAGCATGGTACTGGCATAAAAACAGACACATAGACCAGTGGAACAGATTAGAGAGCCCAGATATGGACCCTCAACTCTATGGTCAAATAATCTTCGACAAAACAAGAATAAATATACAGTGGAAAAAAGACAGTCTCTTCAATAAATGGTGCTGTGTAAACTGGACAGCTATATGTAGAAGAATGAAACTTGACTTGAATTTTGAAATACCAAACACTATTTAAGCTCCTGTTCTCTGTGTTCCTGCTTCCTCATAAATGTGGCGACCAATCTGGCCTTTTGGGCTTCGTCCCCTTATGCAGGATCATTGTGCATTGTAAGTTTTATCACAGCTGTATAGACACCGGGCGGGGTTTGAGGGAACTGCAGTACTCTGGAGAACAGGAGACAAAGTCAGATGAAAGGTGGTTTTAAACCTCATAGTCCTTTCCTACAGAGAGATTTCTTTTTATTGTCCATGCGGTTTTTGGGTCCTGGCCTAATGTTTGTTGCTGGGTTCCTTTCTCTCCCATGCCCTCGCCTCTTAATTACTAGTACTTGAAAACATTCTAAAATATTTTTTTAATTAATTTGCAAAAAGCTCACTGTTTCAGTCAATCATCCCTCTACTAGCCTAATAGGACTTCTCTTAGACAAGAAAAAGAACTATCACATTATTTTCCTAAAGCAACCATTACCCTGAGGGATATTTATGTGTAAGCCAACAAAGCACAGTCAACTTTCAAAATAAAAAATATTCTCATTTTTAGGATTATTGAAATAAACTAAAAATAAAAATAATAAAATGAAGTAGACAAAAAGTGTATTTGAAAGAGCAGTAGACTTAAAATCAGGAGGCTACACTTTATCTAGATGTTCTCTTAATAAGCTATATGACAAAATCCATTAACTTTTCTCAGCTTCGCTATCACATCTATGCAATAAATACATATTGAGGATCACTCATGTGTCCTATGGTAAATATGAAATCTCTGCCAAAAGGTGCTTAACATCCAGCATTTAGTTGGAAAGTAGATTATATTTTATGGATTTTTTGGAACCTGCTGATTCTGTGAAACAATGACATTTCAAGGAGACACACTGAAGGCCAGGGAGGTATATAGACAGGAGTACAGATATCTGATTCTGATTCCAATAGCACAGTATAAGAACCCCGCACCATGGGTACAAGATCACCATACTGTTACCTTACATGATCATTTACAGAACTATTTATCCTTTCCAGGAGAAAAAAAAATCCATAACAATAAAAAAGAGATAAATTTGGCGGCGGGGAAAATGGCGGACGGGAAGGCGGGAGAGGAGAAGCCTGAGAAACCGCAGCGAGCTGGAGCCGCCAGAGGACCTGAAGAAGAAGCAGAAAAACCTGTGAAAACTAAGACTGTTTCTTCCAGTAATGGAGGGGAAAGTTCCAGTCGCAGCGCTGAGAAGCGATCAGCTGAAGAAGAAGCTGCAGACCTCCCAACAAAACCTACAAAGATCTCCAAGTTTGGATTTGCCATAGGTAGTCAGACGACAAAGAAAGCCTCAGCCATATCCATCAAACTTGGATCAAGTAAGCCTAAAGAAACTGTTCCAACACTTGCTCCAAAAACCCTTTCAGTAGCAGCAGCTTTTAATGAAGATGAAGATAGTGAGCCAGAGGAAATGCCTCCAGAAGCAAAGATGAGGATGAAGAATATTGGAAGGGATACACCAACATCAGCAGGACCAAACTCCTTCAATAAAGGAAAGCATGGTTTTTCTGATAACCAGAAGCTCTGGGAACGAAATATAAAATCTCATCTTGGAAATGTCCATGACCAAGACAATTAAATGATGTTTTGAAATTGGGGTGTGGGGGTGGGTGTAAAGTTAAAAGGAACAGTTTCCTTTTTTAAAGAATGGTATAAGACTATCTTTGGAGCCGCCTTTTTTTTTTTTTTTTTTTTTTTTTAAGATTGAGTGGTACACTAATAAATGAGAGTTTGAAATTAGAGGTAATTTATGTTTTATATACAGATTTCAAGACATTTGCTAATTTTGTAGTTTCATGTGATTAGTTTCCAAAGGTTACAGATAATAAAAAATCAGAAATGGTACCTTTCTAAGAATTGCATATTTTTTTAGACACAACTATTAGCACATTAAGAGGAACGCAAAAAGTTATCGTCTATTAACCTGCAAGCAATTACTCTTAACTCCCTTATTAACCTAAAGTGTCTGGCTCCCAGGAACAGCCTTATAGAGAGGGAGTATTGTATGGGGAAGAAAATGTTACTGACCTATGACTGAAAAAAGTACATTAGATAAAATTAAAATACGGCTTTTTTCCCCCCTAATGGGCATTTGTTTTGTTTCAAGTCATTGTAAACTAGATATTGCATTGCTATCAGTTGGTACAGATGCTTAGCTCTTCAAAAAAAATTTTTTTAATTTTATGTAAATTGTTGAGTATTGGAAATAGCCCACTTCACTTTAATGGGTCTTGTCTACCTTAGTCTTCAAAGACCATTTGCTACCAAAGTAAATCAGTATTTTGAATGTGCTTCTCTTGGTTTTTGTTACTAGCTAGTTCCTGTAAGCATTTCCACCAGATCTTGAGGCAAATCGTAAGGAAGCTGTTTCTTTTAAAATACAAACCACCACCAAAAATTTAAATGTACATAATACAAATATTTGGCTGTTTTTATTTTTAAAAGGTAGAAACACCAAAAAACAACATTGTATGAAGATGAAAATGAGAAAGATGCACTTGCTATAACTTCGTTTAAGCTTAATTTAAGTTACTAACTTGTAAAAGCAAATTTGATTTGAACCTAATGCAAGAATTATTTTAGTACAGTAATATGGTTTATTTGAAGTGTATACATATTAACCAGTGGCCTCAAAAGCACATTTTAGGTACCGAAGAAAGAAAGAAAATGCATCTTTAAACATATCTTATGGATTTGTTGACCACATATATGTTGTTAGACCTATGTATTCTAGGGTTTTTTTTTAAATTCTTGTATAAATTATTTTTTAATGTGACAGTTAAATACATCTTTAAAAGCTTCGTCACAAATAAAAGAAACAGTATAATGAAAAAAAAAGAGATAAATGTATTCATTGATGTTATTTGTAAATGGTTAAAGAGGTAAAAAAAAAAAAAAGACATTGTGAAAATGATGAGGAAGGAAGATCTTCTATCAAGACATTGGAAACAAACTGGGCTCTGTGCTCCTCCCTGTTGGACACACAGCCACATCTTCTGGTGCAGTGACAGCACCATCCCAAAGACAAGACGGTAAAGGTTGGAGTAAGTATATTTGGTGGTATTGGGCACCTGGTCACCAGGGCTGCTTTTAACTGTGAGAAAGTGAATGCTATTTCTGTCAAGGACATCTTCATTGACCTCAACTACATGACCTACATGTTCCAGTATGATTCCATCCATGGCAAACTCAAAGGCACAGTAAAGGAGAGAATATCTAACTTGTCATCAATGCAAAGCCCACCTTCGTCTTCCAGGACCAAGATCTCACCTACATCAAATGGGGTGATGCAGCTGTTTAGTGTACTGTGGAGTCCAATGCAGAAGTCTGTGCCTTACATGAAGCTGGGACCAAGAATATCAGCATCTTCATCCTTGAGCTGAATAGGAAGCTCACTGGCATCGCCTTGCATGTCCCCACCCCCAGCGTGTCAGTCGTGGATCTGAGCTGCCACCTGGAGAAAGCTGTCAACTACTATGACATCAAAAAGCCAGTGAAGCAGTCATCAGAGGACCCCCTCAAGAGCTTCCTGGGCTTCACTGAGGATCAGATAGTCACTTGCAACTTTAAAAATTACACCCAATCTCCCATCTTTCACACTGGAGCTGGGGTTGTCCTCAATGACCACTTAGTCAAGTTCATATTCTAGTATGGTAATGACTTTGGCTACAGCTACATGTTGGTGAACTTTATGGGCTATATGGCTCTCAAGGAATTAAGAGTCTACTGGACCAAAAGACTTAGTCAGAACAAGAATTAAGAGGCTCTCTTAATGGTGGGGAGTACATGCCCTAACACACTGAGAATTTCCACACCTCTACACAGTTTCCATCCCAGAATTCCTGAAGCAGAGGAGGGAATTGAGGAGCCCTACTTGTTACTCTACCTACCAAAAAATATTAGAAATAAACTGACAGGAAAACCAAATTTCCATCATGGTGATAACAAATATACAGGATATGAACACTCCCACCTAAACTATTCTGACAAAAGAAATCGAACATACCAGTCCTGTAACTCCTATAACTATACCCACATACAGTGATTATGATTAAAACATTCTCCTACTCTGGGTTTTTCTCAGAGCAAGTATAATGTCTTTGTTTCTCAAGCTATAAATGAAGGGGTTCATCAAGGGAGCCACATTGGTATAAAAGACAGAAGAGATTTTTCCCTCACCCATCGACCCAACAGAAGATGGTTTAAGATACACAAATGCACCAGATCCAAAATAGAGAGAAACAACAACTATGTGGGAGCTGCACGTGCTGAAGGCTTTGGACCTGCCCTCAGTGGAGCTGATGTGCAAGATGCTGGACAGGATGAAACCATAAGAGACAAAGATGGTGACACTGGGCACAATGATATCTATGCCCACCACAATGAAAACTACCAGCTCATTCACATAGGTGCTGGTGCAGGAGAGCTGGAGTAGAGGAAGGATGTCACAATAATAATGGTTGACGGTGTTTGCACCACAGAAGGTCAGTCTCAGCATGCATCCTATGTGAGCCGTGGCACCTGAAAATGCCATCAAATATGAAGCAAGCATAAGGCTGGAACACACTTTGGGGGACATGGCAACATTATACAACAGTGGGTTACAGATGGCCACATAGCGATCATAGGCCATTGATGTCAGCACATAATTCAGAAATAGCAAAGAAACAGAAAAAGTAAAGCTGGGTCATGCATCCCCTGTAGGAGATAATATTCCTCTTTGATGTGAAGTTAATCAGCATTTTGGGTGTAAACACAGAAGAATAACAGAGGTCTATGAAGGACAAATTGAAGAGGAAAAAGTACATCAGGGTGTAGAGGTGTGAATTCAGCCTAATTAGAGTTATCAAGCCCAAATTTCCCAACACAGTGACCACATACATGAGTAGAAAGAAACCAAACAGGGGATGCCGGAGATATGGTAGGTCTGTTAAGCCTACCAGGATGAATTCAGTCACAAAAGAGGAGTTTGTAGGAGTCATTCTTCTCCAAGGGGATCTGTGAGTATAGAGAAACAGGATTACATTAGAGAAAAAGCCAGCTCTTCCCACAGTATTTCGACCTACAAAAGGGAATATATACTGGGAATATCTGAGGACTGAGACTAACCAAATCTGGACCCAGGAATTCTGCCTTTACCTCTATCATGATACTGGGAAACACTAACTCTCCCCTTTTTTAGAGGTTTATAAGCTAAACAGAACTAATACTACACAATTTAGCCTAGAAAGGGAAGTCTAGTCCTACCATAGACAAACATGACCACTGGAAAAACAAAAGGAGAAGGGAGACACAGAATAAAAGCCACAAATCCAGAAGAGTGAGAGTTCCATCCACGGAGAGGGAACTTACTGACAAAGATATTGTACCCCTGCATCCCTCAACTCTCTGAATATTCCCTGATTTCCCCTTGATCAAATTCCTCCTCACTTGAATCTCAGAACTGCAAAAAACTAAAAAGAAACTTACATAATATTGATCTCTGGATTTCTATCTCATAATAAGAGGGAAATTCATAAATGAAATTCAAGACTCGCCCTCCTTAGATCACAATACTCAGTACTCCCTTATCATTGTCTTTACCCCTGAAGTCCTGGAGGGGCAATTTCAGGTTCTAAGGTTTTGGTCCCTTTGTTCTAAAAGGATGTTACATATGCTTAATTTCAGGTATGCCCCCAGAAATCTTTCCAAACTGCAGGTCATAATTTCTGATTATGACTTCGAGTTCTCTCAAGAAGCAGTGGAAAATAGTCTTTATATCATTTGCCACTTGATAAAATACAGATGACTGAATGTGAGTTTAATGATACAATGCACCTGCTTATAAGTAGAGTAGAAGTTTGCTCAGTCTCTTCCCCTTGGGATTAGATTCATTGTGGAAAAGGAAATAAGAAGATTGTATTTACACCCTAGACCAGCCATCTGTCTTTAGTTCCTTAGGGACTCCAAATTTACTCAAGGTTTTTCATCACTCTAGGGATTGTCCATCTCCCAAGACAAAGCCAAAAGTGAACTCCCATCTCCCTGTCATCTTCATCTCTGAAGGGAATTCTACTATATTGTTTATTTCCCTCTTTCTTCGAATATACTAAATGGAAAATTTTCTGCAAGGGTTCTGCCTCCAGGATTCTTTATTACTTTCTCTGAAAGAACCTCCTTTTTCAAAAGGGAGCATCTCACATCAATTGTCTCTTTCTTGAGATATCTCTAAAATAATGTGCCATGTCATATATTCCTTCTGAAGTTTTTACTCCTAAGCATCTGTTGGAAATGTGTACCTGACAATTCTCCTGTGTTTTATGTAATATTTCCGTAAGAGGTCATCGATATCTTCTCATCACACACACACACAAAATAATAGGAGCTACAGAGTTAGGGAGTGTGCGTACGACTCCTACCTTCACTATTACTTATAAAACCCCAGGCAAATTCCCTAATTTCTTTTTTCCTCTGATTTATCATTGTAAAATAGGAATGGTAAAAACAGTACCATTTTCATTTGATTGCTATGATGATGGTAAGTAAAATGGCTAGAACAGTGCCTGTCCCATGATAAACAGTCAACTAATGTTAGCTATCTTTATACAGGTTCTCATAAATTCCAAGAGATTCTCTACCACCCCATTCACTGGACATTTTCCCCTTTAATTGTTGTGTGCTCCAATAAATTGTAAGTTCTTTAAAAATAAGCATCATTTTTATCCAATTTATTTCTTAAGTGTATATAATGTATATACTAGAAATTCCATAAATACTTTTTAAAATGATGTGGTTCTCTGGTTGCAAACCTTCAGAATATTTCCACATATCCCACATGCTAAGCAACAGAGTCTACAAACACAATGACCTCCACCCCGTTCCTCAACCACCACACAAATTGAGGCAGTTTTTATATTTTAACTCTACTACTGAACTGTAGTGGCTCCTATTTATTTTCTAGTGTTTCCCAAATGCCCTCTTTTTTTACCATCTAAACTGCTGCTAGAATGAGCTCTGAAAGCTCAGATCTGTCATTCCCTAGTTCAAGAAGTTTCAATCAATCTCCATTATCGGGGACAACTGAAATTTTGTCATGAAAGTAAATCTTGAAACTGTGATTCAGTCTCAGTATAACTAAAAAAGAAATTGAGTTGAAGTTCTTTTTTTTTCATTTCCATCTTTACAGGGTGTAATTTTATAATAATAATATATATATATATATGCACCTGGGTGGCTCAGGCGTCAAGCATCTGCCTTTGGCTCAGGGCATGATCCCAGGATTCTGGGATCAAGCCATGCATCAGGCTCCCTGCTAGGCAGGAAGCCTGCTTCTCCTTCTCTCACTCCCCCTGGTTGTGTTCCCTCTCTTGCTGTGTCTCTCTCTGTCAAATAAATAAATAAATATTTTAAATAAAAATACTATAAAAAATAATAGTGTGTGTGTGTGTATATATATAGCACATATATATATATATATTTGACAGAGAGAGAGCATGAGAAAGAAAGCACAAGCAGGGGAGCAGTAGAAGGAGAGAGAGAAGCAGACTCCCCACTGAGCACAGAGCCAGACACAGGGCTTGATCTCAGGAGCCTGAGATCATGACTTGAGCTGAAGGCAGCTACTTAACTGAACCATCCAGGCGCCACATAATTTTATGTATTTAAGATACATGACTTGATTTTTATATTTGTAAACATTTTCAAATGATCATCACAATCAAGTTAAAGTATCTATCACCTTACTTAGTTACCTTTTTCTTTTTTTCTTATTGTGCTGTTAGTCACCATACAGTATATCATCAGCTTGGGGTTTTTTTAAGGATTATTTATTTATTTATTTGACAGAAAGAGATACAGAGAGGGAGGGAACACAAGCAGGAAGAGTGGGAGAGGGAGAAGCAGGCCTCCTGCAGAGCAGGGAGCCTGATGTGGGCCTCAGTCCCAGGACTCTGGGATCATGACCTGAGCCAAAGGCAGACACTTTACAACTGAGCCACTCAGGTGCCCGCATCATTAGTTTTTGATGTAGGGTTCCATGATTCATTGTTTGCATGTAACACCCAGTGCTCCATGCAATCCTGGTCCTCCTTAATACCCTTCATCAAGCTCACCCTTTATTTTATAGTGTGAACATTTCAGATCTGCTCTCTTAGCAAATTTAAAGTATGCAATATTGTTAACTGTAGTGACATTGGTGTACATTAGATCTCCAGAACTTATTCTTCTTACACAAAGGAAACTTGCACAGTTTGACCAACACTGTGCAAGGATTTCTTTTTCTCTGCAAACTCACCAATGCCTGTTATCTATTACCTTTTTGATAATAGCCATTCTATCAGACATGCGGTGGTATCTCCCTGTGGTTTGCACCTGCATTTCCCTGGTGATTCCTGATATTGAGCATCTTTTCACATACTTGTTGGCCACATAGGGGCTTTCTTTGGAGAAATGTGTATTCTGGTCCTTTGCCCACTTTTTCATAGAGTCATTTCTTTTGTGTTATTATTATTACTGAGTTTTAGGTGTTCCTTGCTTATTTTGGATATAACTTTTTAACAGATATATGGTTTACCAGTATTTTCTCCCATTCCATAGGTTGTCCTTTCATTTTGCTGATTTTTTCTTTTGCTCTGAAGAAGATTTTTATTTGACATAATCCCACTTATCTGTATCTTTGCTTCTGTTGCCTTTGTTATGGTGTCATATCCAAAAAAAAAAAAATCTTTCATTTTATGCAAGAATTAATTGTGGTTTTCTCATGTTTTCCATTGGTTTCTTTGTTTATCTTTGTGCAATACCATACTCCTTTGATTAATGCAGCTTTTATAAGTTTTGCAACCAGGAAATATGAGTCTTCCTGTTTTTCTCCTTTTTAAGATTGTTTTGGCTGTTCAGGGTCCTTGTCTTTCCATATGAATTTTAGGATGGGTTTTTCTATTTCTGCAAAAAAAAGAAGTCATTGGAATTTTTTTTATTAACTTAATTTATTTATTTTCAGAAAAACAGTATTCATTATTTTTTCACCACACCCAGTGCTCCATGCAATCCGTGCCCTCTATAATACCCACCACCTGGTACCCCAACCTCCCACCCCCCGCCACTTCAAACCCTCAGATTGTTTTTCAGAGTCCACAGTCTCTCATGATTCACCTCCCCTTCCAATTTACCCCAACTCCCTTCTCCTCTATAACACCCCTTGTCCTCCATGATATTTGTAATGCTCCACAGATAAGTGAAACCATATGGTAGTTGACTCTCTCTGCTTGACTTATTTCACTCAGCATAATCTGGAAGAGATTATGCTGAGTCATTGGAATTTTGATTTGGATTGTATTGAGTCTGTAGATCCCTCTGGGTAGTATCAACATCTTAACAATAGTTAAGTCTTCCAATCCAGGATCATAGAGTATGCTTCCATTTATTTATGTCTTCTGTATTTTCTTTCAGCAATGTTTTTTCACTTTCATTTTACAAGTCTTTTATCTCCTTGGTTAAGTATTTAATTCTATATGATGCTGCTATAAATGGAACTGCTTTTTCTTAATTTCCCTTAAGGATTGTTCATTTTTAGTGTTCATTTAAAGGCATCTCTTCTTTGTGTGTTGACTTTGTATCCTGCTACTTTCCTAAGTTCCTTTGTGGTCTTAATTTTTGTTGACTCTTTAGAATATTCTACATATAAGATCCTAACCCTTGAGAAGAGAGGTGTTTTTTCTTCTTCCTTTCCAAGTTGGAAATTTATTATTTCTAATTCTTGCCTAATGTCCTGACTAGAAATTCTAGTGCTGTGTTGAATAGAGGCTGTGAGAGTGAGTGGCCTTCCCCTGACCCTGAACTTTGAGAAAGAGCTCCCAGATTTCAAGCACAGCTTTTATTCTTTTGAGGTAGTTTCCTTCTAGTCTTATCCTGTTGAAATTTTTATCATGAAAGGATGTCGAATTTGGTCCAACTCTTTTTCTTAATCAATTGGCATGATTGTGTGTGTGTGTTTGTGTGTGTGTGTGTTTCCTTCATTTTATTTATGTGGTATGTTACTTCAATCAGTTTCATATGTTGAGCTACCCTTGCATTCCAGGAAATCTCACTTTTTATAATCCATTTAACATGCTGCTGTATTTCATATGCAAGCATTTTGTTGAGGATATTTGCATTAATATTCATTTAGGGTATTGGTCTATAGATGTCAATTCTTGTAGTGTCTCTGTCTGCCTTTGGTATTGGGGTAATGATGGCCTCAAAGCCTGAGTTAGGAACTGTGCCATACTTTTACATTTATGAAAAAGCTTGAGAAAAACTGATGTTAATTATTCCCTAAATGTTTGGTAGGATTGACCAGTGAAATCATGAGGTCAAAAACTTTCTTTACTGGGAGATTTATAGTTATTGATTCAATGTCCTTACTAGTCATAAGTCTATTCAGGTTCTCTATTTCTTCATGATTTAGTCATAGTAGGCTTTGAATTTCCAGGAATTTATGCATTTCTCTATGTTATCCAATTTGTTGACTGTTCGTAGCACTCCCTTATAATCTTTCTTATTTCAACAGAAATAGTTATAATATCCAAACCTTCATTTCTGAGTTTTGACATTTTTTTAAAAGATTTTATTTATTTATTTGACAGACAGAGATCAAAAGTAGGCAGAGAGGCAGGCAGAAAGAGGGGGGAGAAAGCAGGCTTCCTGTTGAGCAGAGAGCCCAGTGCGGGGCTCGATCCCAGAACCCTGGGATCATGACCTGAGCCAAAGGCAGAGGCTATAACCCACCGAGCCACCCAGGTGCTCCAAAATAATAATATCTTTTATTGAAGAGACTGTCTTTTTTCCACTGTATATTTTTTCTTGTTTTGTCGAAGATTATTTGACCAATGAGGGTCCATATCTGGGCTCTCTACTCTGTTCCACTGGTCTATGTGTCTGTTTTTATGCCAGTACCATGCTGGCTTGGTGATCACAGCTTTGTAGTAAAGCTTGAAATCAGGTAAATCAGTTTTATTTTTGTTTTTCAACATTTCCTTAGCGATTCGGGGTCTCTTCTGATTCCATACAAATTTTAGGATTATTTGCTCCAGCTCTTTGAAGAATACCAGTGGAATTTTGATCGGAATAGCATTAAAAGTATAGATTGCTCTAGGTAGTATAGACATTTTAACAATGTTTATTCTTCCAATCCAAGAGCATGGAATGGTCTTCCATCTTTTTTGTGTCTTCTTCAATTTCTTTCATGAGTGTTCTGTAGTTCCTTGAGTACAGATCCTTTACCTCTTTGGTTAGGTTTATTCCCAGGTATCTTATGGTTCTTGGTGCTATAGTAAATGGAATCGATTCTCTAATTTCCCTTTCTGTATTTTCATTGTTAGTGTATAAGAAAGCCACTGATTTCTGTACATTGACTTTGTATCCTACCACGTTGCTGAATTGCTGTATGAGTTCTAGTAGTTTGGGGGTGGAGTCTTTTGGGGTTATGCATATAAAGAATCATGTCATCAGCAAAGAGAGAGAGTTTGACTTCTTCATTACCAATTTGGATACCTTTTATTTCCCTTTGTTGTCTGATTGCTGTTGCTAGGACTTCTAATACTATGTTGAACAAGAGTGGTGAGAGTGGGCATCCTTGTCGTGTTCCTGATTTCAATGGGAAGGACGCAAGCTTCTTCCCATTTAGGATGATATTTGCTGTGGGTCTTTCATAGATTTTATGAAGTTCAGGAATGGTGCTGGGAAAACTGGGCAGCTACATGTAGAAGAATGAAACTCGACCATTCTCTTACACTGTACACAAAGATAAACTCAAAATGGATAAAAGACCTCAGTGGAGACAGGAATCCATCAGAATCCTAGAGGAGAACATAGGCAGTAAGCTCCTCGATATCAGCCACAGCAATTTCTTTCAAGATATGTCTCCAAAGGCAAAAGAAACAAAAGCGAAGATGAACTTTTGGAACTTCATCAAAATCAAAAGCTTCTGCACAGCAAAGGAAACAGTCAAGAAAACAAAGAGGCAACCCACGGAATGGGAGAAGACATTTGCAAATGACAGTACAGACAAAAGGTTGATATCCAGGATCTATAATGAACTCCTCAAACTCAACACACACAAAACAGACAATCATATCAAAAAATGGGCAGAGGATATGGACAGACACTTCTCCAATAAAGACATACAAATGGCTATCAGACACATGAAAAAATGTTCATCATCACTAGCCATCAGGGAGATTCAAATTAAAACTACATTGAGATATCATCTTACACCAGTTAGAACGGCCAAAATTAGCAAGACTGGAAACAACATGTGTTGCAGAGGATGTGGAGAAAGGGGAACCCTCTTATACGGGTTGGTGGGAATGAAAGTTGGTGCAGCCTCTTTGGAGAACAGTGTGGAGATTCCTCAAGAAATTAAAAATAGACCTTCCCTATGACCCTGCCATTGCACTTCTGGGTATTTACCCCAAAGACACAGATGTAGTGAAATGAAGGGCCATCTGTACCCCAATGTTTATAACAGCAAGGGCCACGGTCACCAAACTGTGGATAGAACCAAAATGCCCTTCAACGGACGAATGGATAGGGAAGATGTGGTCCATATACACTATGGAGTATTATGCTTCCATCAGAAAGGACGAATACCCAACTTTTGTAGCAACATGGACGGGACTGGAAGAGATTATGCTGAGTGAAATAAGTCAAGCAGAGAGAGTCAATTATCATATGGTTTCACTTATTTGTGGAGCATAACAAAAAGCATGGAGGACATGGGGAGTTAGAGAGAAGGGGGTTGAGGGAAATTGGAAGGGGAGGTGAATCATGAGAGACTATGGACTCTGAAAAACAATCTGAGGGGTTTGAAGTGGCGGGGGTGTGGGAGGTCGGGGTACCAGGTGGTGGGTATTATAGAGGGCATGGATTGCATGGAGCACTGGGTGTGGTGAAAAAATAATGATACTGTTATGCTGAAAATAAATAAATGAAAAAAAAATAATATCTTAATACTTTCAAATGTCTAACCAATAGCTCAATTTCCCACATTGCTGTCAAGGATTTTAACACAGATTCTCATTAAAAATGTATGATACAATCAGAAAAGACAATTATTATATGATCTCTATGATATGACGAATTTGAAAGACAGGGCATGGGGTTGTGTGGGGTAGGGAGGGAAAAATGAAACAAGATGGGACCGGGGAGGGAGACAAGCCATAAGAGACTCTTAATCTCAAGAAACAAACTGAGGGTTGTTGGGGGGTTGGGGGGAGGATTAGGGTGGCTGGGCTATGGACATTGGGGAGCGTATGTGCTATGGTGAGCGCTGTGAATTGTGTAAGACCTATGATTCACACACTTGTACCCCTGAAGCAAATAATGCATAATATGTTAATTTAAAAAAATGTAAGATACAGCCGTGTGATAAAGTTAGTAGATATAGTTGCTTCATTCTGAAAAACTTGCCTTGCAATATCCTTTTATCAATAAAAAGTAGTGATGGATGATATAGACAGTTTATTCTCTGTTTAACACACAAAATAAAATTTTGTAGAGCTCTGTTTACCATTATATTAATTATAAAGAACTCTTTTTCATTTCTTTTTTCCAACTGAGAGCGTAATATCTAACAAGCTTGTAAAAGTGTACATAATATTCTGAAAAGTGTGACATTTCCCAAACGTTGCAGCCTTACTATTCCAAGAAATGATCACTCATAGATAGATAGATAGATAGATTGATTGATTTTATTTTTTTTAATTTTTTATTTTTTATAAACATATATTTTTATCCCCAGGGGTACAAGTCTGTGAATCAGCACTCACCAAAGCACATACCCTCCCCAATGTCCATAACCCCACCCCCCTTCTCCCAACCCCCCTCCCCCCAAAACCCTCAGTTTGTTTTGTAAGATTAAGAGTCACTTATGGTTTGTCTCCGTCCCAATCCCATCTTGTTTCATTTATTCTTCTCCTACCCACTTAAGCCCCCATGTTGCATCACCACTTCCTCATATCAGGGAGATCATATGATAGTTGTCTTTCTCTGCTTGACTTATTTCGCTAAGCATGATATGCTCTAGTTCCATCCATGTTGTCGCAAATGGCAAGATTTCATTTCTTTTGATGGCTGCATAGTATTCCATTGTGTATATATACCACATCTTCTTGATCCATTCATCTGTTGATGGACATCTAGGTTCTTTCCATAGTTTGGCTATTGTGGACATTGCTGCTATAAACATTCGGGTGCATGTGCCACTTAGGATCACTATGTTTGTATCTTTAGGGTAAATACCCAGTAGTGCAATTGCTGGGTCATAGGGCAGTTCTATTTTCAACATTTTGAGGAACCTCCATGCTGTTTTCCAGAGTGGCTGCACCAGCTTGCATTCCCACCAACAGTGTAGGAGGGTTCCCCTTTCTCCGCATCCTCGCCAGCATCTGTCATTTCCTGACTTGTTGATTTTAGCCATTCTGACTGGTGTGAGGTGATATCTCATTGTGGTTTTGATTTGTATTTCCCTGATGCCGAGTGATATGGAGCACTTTTTTATGTGTCTCTTGGCCATCTGGATGTCTTCTTTGCAGAAATGTCTGTTCATGTCCTCTGCCCATTTCTTGATTGGATTATTTGTTCTTTGGGTGTTGAGTTTGCTAAGTTCTGTATAGATTCTGGACACTAGTCCTTTATCTGATATGTCGTTTGCAAATATCTTCTCCCATTCTGTCAGTTGTCTTTTGATTTTGTTGACTGTTTCCTTTGCTGTGCAAAAGCTTTTGATCTTGATGAAATCCCAATAGTTCATTTTTGCCCTTGCTTCCCTTGCCTTTGGTGTTGTTCCTAGGAAGATGTTGCTGCGACTGAGGTCGAAGAGGTTGCTGCCTGTGTTCTCCTCAAGGATTTTGATGGATTCCTTTCGCACATTGAGTCCTTCATCCATTTTGAGTCTATTTTTGTGTGTGGTTAAGGAACTGGTCCAATTTCATTTTTATGCATGTGGCTGTCCAATTTTCCCAGCACCATTTATTGAAGAGGCTGTCTTTTTTCCATTGGACATTCTTTCCTGCTTTGTCAAAGATTAGTTGACTGTAGAGTTGAGGGTCTATTTCTGGGCTCTCTATTCTGTTCCATTGATCTCTGTGTCTGTTTTTGTGCCAGTACCATGCTGTCTTGATGATGACAGCTTTGTAATAGAGCTTGAAGTCCGGAATTGTGATGCCACCAACGTTGGCTTTCTTTTTCAATATCCCTTTGGCTATTCGAGGTCTTTTCTGGTTCCATATAAATTTTAGAATTATTTGTTCCATTTCTTTGAAAAAGATGGATGGTACTTTGATAGGAATTGCATTAAATGTGTAGATTGCTTTAGGTAGCATAGACATTTTCACAATATTTATTCTTCCAATCCAGGAGCATGGAACATTTTTCCATTTCTTTGTGTCTTCCTCAATTTCTTTCATGAGTACTTTATAGTTTTCTGAGTATAGATTCTGTGCCTCTTTGGTTAGGTTTATTCCTAGGTATCTTATAGTTTTGGGTGCAATTGTAAATGGGATTGACTCCTTAATTTCTCTTTCTTATGTCTTGTTGTTGGTGTAGAGAAATGCAACTGATTTCTGTGCATTGATTTTATATCCTGACACTTTACTGAATTCCTGTATAAGTTCTAGCAGTTTTGGAGTGGAGTCTTTTGGGTTTTCCACATATCGTATCATATCATCTGCGAAGAGTGATAATTTGACTTCTTCTTTGCCAATTTGGATGCCTTTAATTTCCTTTTGTTGTCTGATTGCTGAGGCTAGGACTTCTAGTACTATGTTGAATAGCAGTGGTGATAATGGACATCCCTGCCGTGTTCCTGACCTTAGCGGCAAAGCTTTCAGTTTTTCTCCATTGAGAATGATACTTGTGGTGGGTTTTTCATAGATGGCTTTGATGATATTGAGGTATGTGCCCTCTATCCCTACACTTTGAAGAGTTTTGATCAGGAAGGGATGCTGTACTTCGTCAAATGCTTTTTCAGCATCTATTGAGAGTATCATATGGTTCTTGTTCTTTCTTTTATTGATGTGTTGTATCACATTGACTGATTTGCGGATGTTGAACCAACCTTGCAGCCCTGGAATAAATCCCACTTGGTCGTGGTGAATAATCCTTTTAATGTACTGTTGAATCCTATTGGCTAGTATTTTGGTGAGAATTTTCGCATCTGTGTTCATCAAGGATATTGGTCTATAGCTCTCTTTTTTGAGGGGATCCTTGTCTGGTTTTGGGATCCAGGTGATGCTGGCCTCATAAAATGAGTTTGGAAGTTTTCCTTCCATTTCTATTTTTTGGAACAGTTTCAGGAGAATAGGAATTATTTCTTCTTTAAATGTTTGATAGAATTCCCCTGGGAAGCCGTCTGGCCCTGGGCTTTTGTTTGTTTGGAGATTTTTAATGACTGTTTCAATCTCCTTACTGGTTATGGGTCCGTTCAGGCTTTCTACTTCTTCCTGGTTCAGTTGTGGTAGTTTATATGTTTCTAGGAATGCATCCATTTCTTCCAGATTGTCAAATTTGTTGGCGTAGAGTTGCTCATAGTATGTTCTTATAATAGTTTGTATTTCTTTGGTGTTAGTTGTGATCTCTCCTCTTTCATTCATGATTTTATTTATTTGGGTCCTTTCTCTTTTCTTTTTGATAAGTCGGGCCAGGGGTTTATCAATTTTATTAATTCTTTCAAAGAACCATCTCCTAGTTTCATTGATTTGCTCTATTGTCTTTTTGGTTTCTATTTCATTGATTTCTGCTCTGATCTTTATAATTTCTCTTCTCCTGCTGGGCTTAGGGTTTCTTTCTTGTTCTTTCTCCAGCTCCTTTAGGTGTAGGGTTAGGTTGTGTACCTGAGCCCTTTCTTGTTTCTTGAGGAAGGCTTGTACCGCTATATATTTTCCTCTCAGGACTGCCTTTGTTGTGTCTCACAGATTTTGAACCGTTGTATTTTCATTATCATTTGTTTCCATGATTTTTTTCAATTCTTCTTTAATTTCCCAATTGACCCATTCATTCTTTAGAAGGATGTTGTTTAGTCTCCATGTATTTGGGTTCTTTCCAAACTTTCTCTTTTGGTGGAGTTCTAGCTTCAGAGCATTGTGGTCTGAAAATATGCAGGGAATGATCCCAATCTTTTGATACTGGTTGAGTCCTGATTTAGGACCAAGGATGTGATCTATTCTGGAGAATGTTCCATGTGCACAAGAGAAGAATGTGTATTCTGTTGCTTTGGGATGAAATGTTCTGAATATATCTGTGATGTCCATCTGGTCCAGTGTGTCGTTTAAGGCCTTTATTTCCTTGCTGATCTTTTGCTTGGATGATCTTCCATTTCAGTGAGGGGAGTGTTAAAGTCCCCTACTATTATTGTATTATTGTTGATGTGTTTCTTTGATTTTGTTATTAATAGGTTTATATAGTTGGCTGCTCCCACGTTGGGGGCATAGATATTTAAAATTGTTAAATCTTCTTGTTGGACAGACCCTTTGAGTGTGATATAGTGTCCTTCCTCATCTCTTATTATAGTCTTTGGCTTAAAATCTAATTGATCTGATATAAGGATTGCCACTCCTGCTTTCTTCTGATGTCCATTAGCATGGTAAATTCTTTTCCACCTCCTCACTTTTAATCTGGAGGTGTATTCAGGCTTAAAATGAGTTTCTTGGAGGCAACATATAGAAGGGTTTTGTTTTTTTATCCATTCTGATACCCCGTGTCTTTTGATGGGGCATTTAGCCCATTAACATTCAGGGTAACTATTGAGAGATACGAATTTAGTGCCACTGTATTGCCTGTAAGGTGACTGTTACTGTATATTGTCTCTGTTCCTTTCTGATCTACCACTTGTAGGCTCTCTCTTTGCTTAGAGGACCCCTTTCAAGATTTCCTGTAGAGCTGGTTTGGTGTTTGCAAATTCTTTCAGTTTTTGTTTGTCCTGGAAGCTCTTAATCTCTCCTTCTATTTTCAATGATAGCCTAGCTGGATATAGTATTCTTGGCTGCATGTTTTTCTCATTTAGTGCTCTGAAAATATCATGCCAGCTCTTTCTGGCCTGCCAGGTCTCTGTGGATAAGTCAGCTGCCAATCTAATATTTTTCCCATAGTATGTTACAGACTTCTTTTCCCGGGCTGCTTTCAGGATTTTCTCTTTGTCACTGAGACTTGTAAATTTTACTGTTAGGTGACGGGGTGTGGGCCTATTCTTATTGATTTTGAGAGGCGTTCTCTGATCCTCCTGAATTTTGATGCTTGTTCCCTTTGCCATATTGGGGAAATTCTCCCCAATAATTCTCTCCAGTAAACCTTCTGCTCCCTTCTTTCTTTCTTCTTCTTCTGGAATCCCAATTATTCTAATGTTGTTTCGTCTTATGGTGTCACTTATCTCTCGAATTCTCCCCTCGTGGTCCAATAGCTGTTTGTCCCTCTTTTGCTTATCTTCTTTATTCTCTATCATTTGGTCTTCTATATCACTAATTCTTTCTTCTGCCTCATTTATCCTAGCAGTGAGAGCCTCCATTTTTGATTGCACCTCATTAATAGCTTTTTTGATTTCAACTTGGTTAGATTTCAGTTCTTTTATTTCTCCAGAAAGGGCTTTTATATCTCCCGACAGGGTTTCTCTAATATCTTCCATGCTTTTTTCGAGCCCGGCTAGAACCTTGAGAATTGTCATTCTGAACTCTAGATCTGACATATTACCAATGTCTGTATTGATTAGGTCCCTAGCCTTCAGTATTGCCTCTTGTTCGTTTTTTTGTGGTGAATTTTTCCGCCTTGTCATTTTGTCCAGATAAGAGTATATGAAGGAGCAAGTAAAATACTAAAAGGGTGGCAACAACCTCATGACAATATGCTTTAACCAAATCAGAAGAGATCCCAAATCGTGAGGGGGGAGAAAGGGGATAGAAAGAGGTTCAAAAAGAAAGAAAGAAAAAAAATGAAAAAAAAATAAAAGAAAAGAATTTTAAAAAAGAAAACGAATAAGGAGAAATATAAAATGAAAAAATATATATATATTAGATAAACTAGTTAAAAAACGTTAAAAAAGAAAAGGGTAAAAGTTAAAAAAAGTTTAGCAGAAGAAGAGAAAAAAAATGAAAAAGAAAAAAATTAAATTAGCTGCAAGACTAAAAAAATCACAGGGAAGAAAAAAAAAAAAAAAGAAAATCACAGGGAGAAAGCCATGAATTCCGTGCTTTGCTTTCTCCTCTGGAATTCTGCTGCTCTCCTTGGTATTGAAACCGCACTCCTTGGTAGGTGAACTTGGTCTTGGCTGGATTTCTTGTTGATCTTCTGGGGGAGGGGCCTGGTGTAGTGATTCTCAAGTGTCTTTGCCCCAGGCAGAATTGCACCGCCCTTACCAGGGGCCGGGCTGAGTAATCTAGTCGGGTTTGCTTTCAGAAGCTTTTGTTCCCTGAGAGCTTTCCGTAGAGTTCCAGAGGACGGGAATACAAATGGCGGCCTCCTGGTCTCCGGCCCAGAGGAGCCGAGAGCCCGGGGCCCCACTCCTCAGTGCGCCCTCAGAGAACAGCGCCCAGCAACTCCCGTCTGACCTCCGGCCGCGCTCCAAGCTCACCAAGCCTGTGACTGGTTCAAGGTAACCCCGAGCTTTGAGCTCACTGTCGGCTCTGTCTCTGTAGCCGGCTTCCCTGTTCTAATACCTGTAAGCTCTGTGACACTCATACACCCCCAATCCTTCTGTGACCCTGCGGGACCTGAGGCCACGCTGACCCCGCGTGGGCTTCGCCCCGGTTTAGCCTCTGGAGTGATGTCCCTCAGCGGAACAGACTTTTAAAATTCCTGATTTTGTGCTCTGTTGCTCTGCCGCTTGCTGGGAGCTGGCCCCTTCCCCCGGGGTCTATCTTCCCGTCGCTTTGAATTCATTTCTCCGCCGGTCCTACCTTTCAGAAAGTGGTTGTTTTTCTGTTTCCAGAATTGCTGTTCTTCTTCTCTTCGATCTGCCGATGGATTTGCAATCTTTAGATAAGCTATCTAGCTGATCTCCGGCTAGCTGAAGTAGTCTCAGCCTGCTACTTCTCCTCCATCTTGACTCCTCCCCCACCCCATGATAGATTGATTTTAAAGTAGGGGTAAGCAGGGTGAGTTACCAAGAGATGTTTCCTCACTATATATATATATATATATATATATATATATATATATAGCATGTTAAATGGATTATAAAAAGTGAGCTTATTCCTGGAATGCAAGGGTAGCTCAACATATGAAACTGATCGAAGTAACATACCACATCTTATTTCATTTTTCCCTCCCTACCCCCCATGACCCCCTGCCCTGCCTTTCAAATTCCTCATATCAGAGAGATCATATAATACCCAATTGGGGTAAGCAGGGTAAGTTACCAAGAGATGTTTCCTCATCTCTTGGTAACTTACCCTGCTTACCCCTACTTTAAAATCAAACTTTTCCAGGGACAGGTTCATTTTTGTAGTTGGGCATCAAAGCCTGTAGATAATGTCTTTTGGACAGGCATCTTGGCTGAAGATATTATTCCCAGGAAATTACCATTTTCACACTTGTTCTGGTAAAACTCTCCAGAAGTTCTCTTATTCATTCACAGTTCTCCTTTCATCTCTTCCATTTCTTTGTGAGATGAACATGAATTAAAATACTGGGCTCTGCATCATTGGCTGGGTGATCTTGAGCAAGTTCCATAATTATTTCCTCCTCCAATGAACAGGTTAAAGAGACTTATCTTTTAATATAATTTGTAAAGAATGTGACATATGTATGGGTTACAGATTTGATATGACCAAAGGGAGGAGTCAAATTATATAGTGAAAGAATAAACCCCAACAGGACAAGGTTTTTGCCATATATTTTTGTTCATCTTTGAAAGCAGGTACAGATCTTCCTTTGCAAAAGGGAATCCCTGTTAACACAGGCAAACAAAGAATCTTGACATTGCTCATGACACTCTATTCTGTAGTCAAGAATATTATTGTGTGATTTTTTAATCACAATCACAATCCATGGGTACATAGACAAGTGGTAGCAATTTCAATTCTACTTATGACAAAATATCAGTTCACCACTACTGAGTGGTATTCATTATTAGTGGGGATTGAAAAAGGTGAGCGGAATAGTGTGGCTCATTCATTCCCAAGAATTCTCAAGAATAAAAGAAAGAAGCTAGGTTTAACAGAGTATTCACTTCTTTTACCTATATGGAACTAAAAATCAAGAACAAGAACCATTATTGAAAGAACCCTAAAATTTTCTGCAGTTTTTTTTACCACTATATTGTGTCCACAATTTTTGTCATACCTTCTCTGTTTTAATGCAATTATAAGTAATAAAACCCTCAAAACAGGAACGTGCACTACGTAATTGTTTCAGAGAAAGCAGAAAAAAAAAAAAGAAAGAAAGAAATGAACTGGTAAGGCAGCATGCTATTTGATGGCTTATCTTGGATGGAAGAGACAAGAAAAAAAATAATAGGTAGTATTATCCTTAGATAGGGGAGGTTATGCTAATGTCTTCAACTCATATGTGGAATAAAGATCAGTTTGGATTCACCTTGGAATGGAGGATGACCCTCATGTCCAACAATAGGTCCACATGTTAAACCAAGTAAGAAGAGAAGAAAGAAATTAAAGTAAAAATCCTGCCACGGTCGCCAGACTGTGGAAAGAACCAAGATGCTCTTCAATGGATGAATGGATAAGGAAGATGTGGTCCATATACCCTATGGAATCTTATGCCTCTATCAGAAAGGATGAATACCCAACTTTTGTAGCAACATGGATGGGACTGGAAGAGATTATGCTGAGTGAAATAAGTCAAGCAGAGAGAGTCAATTATCATATGGTTTCACTTATTTGTGGAGCATAACAAAAAGCATGGAGGACGTGGGGAGTTAGAGAGGAAAAGGGGGTTGGGGTAAATTGGAAGGGGAGGTGAACCAGGAGAGACTATGGACTCTGAAAAACTGAGGGTTTTGAAGGGGCGGGGGATGGGAGGTTGGGGTACCAGGTGGTGGGTATTATAGAGGGCACGGATTGCATGGAGCACTGGGTGTGGTACAATAATAATGAATACTGTTATGCTGAAAATAAATAAAAAATAAATTTTAAAAAAAATAAATAAAATGTGCTGAAAATAAATAAAAAATAAATTTAAAAAAAAATCCTGCCAGAAAGACTTTGGAAAGGTAAGGAAAAGGAAAAAGAATAGGAAGAAGAGGAAAAGGAAAAGCAGAAAGTGGAGAAAAAGACATAACAAAGGAGAGATAGATGGTTCTTCTCAGTTTGAAAATCTCTTCAGGGTTTTCCTCAGAGCAAGTTTGATATCTTCGTTCCTGAGACTATAAATTAAAAGGTTGAGCATAGGCACCACATTTGTGTAAAACACTGAGAAAAATTTCCCTTGGCCCACAGACCCAGTGGATGGTGGTTTGACACTAAGTGAGCTACCCAAATCCATAGAACAGACCAACAGTTACTAGGTGGGAGCCACAGGCACTAAAGGCTTTGGACAAACTCTGAGATGCAGAGATGTGAATGATATTGGAAAGAATCAAAATATAAGAAATACAGATAATGAGGCTGGATATAATGACAACTGTGCCCACAATAACAGAAATCACAAGCTCACTGGCATAGGTGTTGCTGCAGGAGAGCTGGAGGAGAGGGAAGATGTCACACATGTAATGGTTGATGATACTGGAATCACAAAAGATCAGCCTAAACATGCACCTCGTGTGGACCATGGCACCAGCAAACCCCATCACATATGAACCAGATATCAGCAGAGAACAGACCTGAGAAGACATGGTAACTGTGTACAGCAGGAGTTTACAGATGGCCACATAGCGATCATAGGCCATGGCTGTCAACACTTAGCACTCAGAATTGACAAAAAAGCAGAAAAAAAATAGCTGAGTCATGCATTCTGTAAAGGAGATGATGTTCTTCTCTGAAATAAAACTTATCAGCATTTTGGGGGTGAAGACAAATGAATACAGAGATCAATAAAGGACAGATTGAAGAGGAAAAAGTACATGGGGGTGTGAAGGTGAGAATTCAGGTAAATTAAATTAATTAAGCTCAAATTGTCCACCAAAGTAACCACATAGGTCACCAAAAACAAAAAATAGAGGTAGCTGGAGTTCAGGTTGGTCTGTTAATCCCATAAGGATAAACTCAGTTACAGAGGAGTCATTCTCCACAGCCATTCACTTCACAGGTATGACCTACAGGAACAGAGGTAGAAGGTAGCATTAACAATGGACCCTCACTCTTTGTCTCCAGAGGAAAAGATTGATCTGCTGGTTTACAAGCACAGGGTTGTCATGCAAGGAATCCAAGGAACAAGACTTCTGATTATTCCTAATGATTCCTCATTTTCTCTTTTACTCCCACTCATGCAGTTTGTGCAGAAAGAATACTGATCTCAAGACCTCCAATGTCTCTGCATGTCATTTCCTCCCTTCTCCCCAGTTTCCATTCAGGATTACGGGTGACAAGAATAATAAATTAATAAATTGGTAGTGTTACCCTCATTTTCCTTTTCCTGGAGGCCTCACTCTGCTAGGCCTTAAAGCCACTTCTGCTCTACAGTCCTGGGGTGTCAAAGTTTCTGTCAAGAGAGGAGACAGTATACATCAGCACAGCCCTCAGTCTTTGACATGCTAAAAGAGGTATTCTGGAGAATAGGCCATGATCTGTACTTGAGAATTTGCCCAGAAGTCCTCTTCACTTGAAAGGAGGAAAACAACCTTATATAAGCTCCAAAACAATCAGGTAACTGCAATGGGAATCTATTCCATGACCTGTAGTTCTAAGAAAATTGAATCGTAGCACAGAAAATTATTCTCTCCCTCATTGTTTCCTTCCAAGTTAAATGAGTCCACTGAGGGTAGATATTATTGAAACCATATTCATATCCTGTGTTACAGGCCCAACACTGGATCCTTTTAGACTCAATGTTTTGCTCAGTTTATAATTTCACAATAGGAATTCCTAATCCCCAGTGCAGATGAATGAGTGCCTCCCTTTGTCACTTCCTTCTTCACCCCCTGGAGTCTATGCACAGTTCTAAGAGGAAAGTCTGGGGCACAGTCACTTGCCATTTCTAGCACTTACCTGAAGTCTCTGGGATTGTGTTAGTAAAACAATAAATCATAGCTTTAGCATTGTCCATGCTTGTGGATTTCACATCTATAAAGGGATGTTTTAGCAAAGTGGTTAGAGAGTGGGAGTGTTACAGATTCCTGGGTGGCTCAATTGGTTAAGCAACTGCCTACAACTCAGGTCATGATCCTGGAGTCTTAGGATGAGTCCCACATCGGGCTGCCTGCTCAACAGGGAGTCTGCCTCTCCCTCTGACCTTTTCCCTTCTCATACTCTCTCTCACTCTCTCTCTCTCTCAAATAAATAAATAAAATCTTAAAAAAATAAAGAAGAGTGGGAGTGTTGGAGCTGAGCTTGATGGGTGATGGGTATTAAGGAGGGCACTTTGATATGATGAGCTCAGAGTGTTGTATGCACGTGATGAATCACTGAATTCTACTCCTGAAATCAATAAAGTTTAAATAAAAATTTGAAAATAAAAAATAATAATAAATAAATAAATAAATACTTAAAAAGAAAGAGAGAGAGGGTGGGCCCTCAAGTCAAATCTGGACTTGAAAATCCTTAATTGTGAGACTGAAGACAGTGATATAACTTCTCTGGCCCTTGTATGTATATTTTCATATCTACTAATACCAATGTACAGATACAAAATGAGTTTTAAAGGAGAAATTTCATAGGGTTGTTGTGGGGATTAAAGGAGTTAAATCATATAAAGTATCGGAAACATGCCCGACACATAAAAAGAGCCTAAGTGTTGGTATCCCTCCCCTATTTCCAATCCATATTCATTATATCAAGATTTTTCAACCTTGGCACTATTGACATTTTGGACTAGATAACTCTTTTTTTTGGGGGGGGGGACTAGATAATTCTTCATTGTGAAGCTGTCCTGTGTATCCTAAGAAGAAAGCATCCCTGCCCTCTACCCATTAGATTCAAGTAGTATCCACTACCACCACGTGTGACAATCAAAATGTTCTCCAGAAACTGGCATATATCCCTTAGGTGGTAAAATCACTCATTTTGAGAAATGCAGATCCGTATGTAGATCCATAGCTACATGTAGGTGGACTTCCATAAATGCCTCTCAAAAAGATCTATCTTATGTGCCTCAGGCTCAAAGTGCTCAAAACTAAAGTCAGCACATTTTTAACATCATCCAGGGAACTAATCTACAAACTAATCTTAACGCAACTTCTCTCAAGACCATTTTCATCCAGTCTCCAATTCCCAGAGAATCCAACTCCTTGAAATATTTGGTTTTCCTTCTTACACAGCTTCTATATTCTCTCTTCATCTCTAATTTAGATTACTCTAATAGTTTCTAACCAGTACTCCTACTAAAATGAGATTTTGTAACTTTTTCTACCCTGTACCATCACTGTACAAACATGTACACTCTCTTCTTGCTCTCTATTCCTAATTCCTACTGTTACATCATTGTAATATTAAAGTAGGTGAGTTAATGCCACTTTTAATCCCTTTTTTGTCATGTTGGTGAGTTTCGAGAAGAAACAGAGACAAGTTGCTTATCTTAGTCTTCCATCTTTAACCAGAGTCCTCCACTGCAATTCTAGGATAAAACCTAGAAGCATACTAAGTCCAGAGGAACCTGGAGTCTGGAATGTAATATTCTAGGTCCTGAGAGTCTTATTCTACCCAAAGTAGATGGTGCATGAGGGCTAACACTCCATAAATAGACTCTCTTTAGAGATTTTCCTGACTCACTACATTTAATGAACAATTTTTGAGCATCTAGACTATAAGACAGAGTGAACACACACAAAATGAGGTACAGGTCTTGACCCAATGATTTCTCAATATAGCCAAGAAAACTGAGATTTGTACCACTCTTAGCTATTGTTAGCTGATCACTGTGCTAGATTCTCTATTCACCTTCCCTTATGTTCTCCTCATGCCCACCCTCTAAATCAGGCAGGAAGGGGTTCATTGACTGCTCCGTGGTCAAGACAGCAAGTGCCAGAGCAACATTTATATTTAAGTGTCTATGAACCCAGAACTGATTTCTTTTACCATTACACTATGCAGAATTGTGTGGTATACGTGGAATATTTTCTAGAGGGTGCATTAGGAATCCTTCAAATTAAGTGACAGAAATTCAAGCTGGATCTGTCTAGATAAACCAGCCTATACCACAAAAGTGTGTAAAGCTGATAAGCTGAGGATGTACATGGTTCCTTGTATAGCTGTATAGGACTAAGTTATTCATGTTCCTGTCTCTCTTCCCACTTTTTGTTCTTCTTGGTTCTATTCAGTTTTTTTTTTTTTATTTCTTTTCAGTGTAACAGTATTCATTGTTTTTGCACCACACCCAGTGCTCCATGCAATACGTGCCCTCCCTAATACCCACCACCTGGCTCCCCAACCTCCCAACCCCCGCCCCTTCAAAACCCTCAGATTGTTTTTCAGAGTCCATGGTCTCTCATGGTTCTATTCAGTTTTAATCTCAGATGAGTTCTCCCCATGTAGCAAAAATAGAACCATCAAAATCCCTACATTTACTCTTACCAACTCAGTAACTCTAGGGAGAAAAGAAAAGTTTAAAAAAAAACAGTTGTAGAAAAGAGAAGTTAAATGTCTACTTCTGACTAAATCACTACTGTCAAGGTTTGGAATGTGCTGATAGGCAAGATAATGTCTCCTAAAGTGAACAAATCGATCCATAAAAATCACATAAAATGTGCTACCTGTAATAGGCAAGGTACAGTCAGAAAAACAAATGGTATAATATGTGCTTCTTATGGAGTATATTTAAAACAAAGAATTGGTTTATTCAGATATTGCAAGGTGGAAAGACAAAAACATTGAAAAATATAAAGACTATTAAACTACATAAAATAGCTACCACACTCATAACTGGTAGAACACATGGAAAGAGGAAGCATGATCAGATTCTAGAATCTCAGATTAGAACTAGGATTAGTGCTTGGAGGAATGGAGGGTTTGAAAGTGCTTGGACGTCTGAAGTAGAGGTTCCCCCAATGCTGGGTTCAACATGGAGGGAGACCAAAGAGGAGGCCAATAAGTGCTTGAGCCTCTCAAGGGGCAGAGACCATGCAATGAAGCAAGGGAGGACAGTGCAGCTGCCCAGGGAGTGTTGTCCAGCTACTGACTATGCATCTAAGGAGGTGCAGAAAGTTAAACACATTTCCATGTGTTTATTGGTCATTTGTGTGCCTTTCTTTGGGACTTTTGGGCTTTCAAATAATTTGCCCATTTATGAAATGGTCTTTTATTATTGAGGTATCTTTTAAATTTTAACTTGTTATATGTAATGGTTACAACACCTTTATCAGAGACTCAGATACAGGTATGCAAATCTTCTTCAAATCTGTGGCTTGCCTGTGAATTTTTTTGGTAAACTGATGCTCTAATATTAATGAAATTTATTTTGCATTTCCAGAATGTCTCTGTTAGGATGAATGGAAGTACCTAAACAAAGAATGCCTATCAGAAGACACCTATGTTACACTGCTATTGGCCAGCCCCTCTATGACCCATCACACTAAGTCATTGGCTGGGGACATCTCAGAGTGAGCATGGACTCTGCCTGAACACAACAATGAATCCAAAGGAGTATAAGCTAGAGACATCAGTCAACAATGCTTCCCACAGCTGGTTCTCTTGAAGAGTTGAGCAGCACCTCCTTATGACTGCCACAGTCCACTCCCACAAACAAATTATACCCCAAAGTTCTTTCTGATTTATTATTGCTATTATATTATATTAATTTTATTAATTAATATATCATTATATATTTATTAATATAATTTATTGATTTAGCAATAAACATTATTGTTGTTATTCAAACAAGATAATCCAATTCAACAAGTATTTCTTGTCCTCCCAATATATCTGACATTCTAAATATACAAATGAGAAAAACATTGAGAAACAGGAAAATTATAGAAAACAGTAAATACTGTAAATCCTTATTATCTTCTTGGTGAGACAAAGTGCTATGGTCAAATGTTGAAATCCTAACCCGCAAACATATCAGGATGTGGGGCCTTTTGAAGGTGCTTAGGTCATGACAATGGAGTTCTCATGAGGGTGATTTGTGCCTTATAAAAACAGCTCCAGGAGCAGCTATGTGGCTCAGTGGGTTAAAGCCTCTGCCTTCAGCTCAGGTGATCTCAAGGTCCTGGAATCAAGCCCCGCATGGGGGGAGGGGGGGTCTCTGCTCAGCAGGGAGCCTGCTTCCTCCTCTCTCTCTCTGCCTGCCTCTCTGCCTAATTGTGATTTCTGTCAAATAAATAAAATCTTTAAAAAATAAAAATTAAAAATTAAAATAAAATAAAATAAAAACAGCTCCATATAGATCACTAGTGCCTTCCACTATGTGAGGATATAAGAAGAGGTGTGTGACTTAAAAGAGTACCCTCAGTCATTCGTACTGGCATCCTGATTTTGGACTTACAGCCTCCAGAACTGTGAGAAATAAATTTCCGTTGTTTATTAGCCACCAACTCTGTAGTATTTTGTTATAACAGTCCAAATGGACTAAGACACAGACAAGTAAGCTCACAAAATGTTGCTAGGAATAGTTTATTATCATTAGTATATACCCTTTTTCATTATAAACATCATTAAAAAGGTAAAATAATGTCTAACATGTTTCTCCCAATATGCATTATTTTCTTTTAAGTGATAAATAACAGACTACAGTGAGAACTTTAGGCTCTTTTTCAAAATATCTGATATACCAGTCATCCCCTATATTTGGATCCTGAGATACATATGTATGATTTCTGTAGTCATACTATGTTAATACTATTTTTGACAATAAAAGGTGGAGTCATATGTATTCACTTCAGTATTAAATGAACTGGGCTGACTGAGGTTCCCAAACGTAGGTGCTATGTAATACAGATTTGACCATTTTCAAAGGGAACAAGAGAGAACAGAATAATAAAAAGAAAGTTAGTAAGAAAATAGAACAAAATTAAAAGAGCAAAAGGATTTGATTATACTTTAAGCTATATACGTAGTTTGTAATGAACACATCTCATAGAAACCTGTTGCCTATACCAGCGACAATATGGAAAAGAAAAAGAATGTTTCTAAAGTAATTCACACTTCTGGGTTTAGGTGGGCAAGCTGTAATTTCAACTTTCTGGCACTTGCGAATTTTATCATACTTGTCCAGGTTAGGAATAAAAAAGAATCTGTACAACTTGTTCTTTTTATAAAGATGTTATTAGTTATTTAGTAAACTATTATCAGGTACAGGAATATGGAAGCAAAAAATGAGATAACTTAGGGAAATGACATAAGGGAAATGATAAGATGAATCTATTAAAACACAGATAACACAATCTGCAGAAATATAGATAATGATCAAAACCTCTTCCTGAAAAATACTAACTAAAATTTTTAAAAATCAAATTCCTTTACATTATACCTTGTAACTACAGCATGTTTCTTCTCCATATTTTAATCAGGGCATTCTGCAGTGTAACCTTGATATCCTTGTTCCTCAAACTGTAGATCAGAGGATTGAGCATGGGTACCACATTAGTATAGAAAACTGAAGAAATTTTTCCCAGGTCCATAGATTCAGGAGAATATTTAAGATACATGAATGCTGCTGACCCAAAAAAAAGAGAAAGAGCAATGATGTGAGAGCTACAGGTACTGAAGGCTTTTGATCGTCCTTGAGCAGATCTGATATGAAGAATGCTAGTAAGGATAAAGACATAAGAAATCAGGATGGTAAAACTGGGTACTGTGATATTAATTCCCACAACTATCAGAACTACCACCTCATTGACATAGGTGCTGGTGCAAGAGAGTTGGAGAAGAGGAAGAATGTCACACAGGTAATGGTTGATGATATTGACATGGCAGAAGGTCAGTCTAAGCATGCAGCCTGTGTGGGCAGAGGCTCCAGCAAATCCCATCATGTATGCTGCAACAGTTAGCAAGCAACAGACCTGATGGGACATGGTGACCCTATACAGCAGTGGATGACAGATGGCCACATAGCGGTCATAGGCCATTGACGTCAACATGTAGCATTCCGAGATGACAAAAAAGAGAAAGAAAAACAGCTGTGTCATGCACCCGACATAGGAGATGATGTTCTCCCTTGATACAAAGTTCATCAGCATCTTGGGGGTGAAAACAGAAGAGTAACAGAGATCAATGAAGGATAGGTTGAAGAGGAAGTAGTACATGGGGGTGTGGAGGTGAGAGTCGAGACCGATGAGAATGATCAAGCCAAGGTTGCCCACCACGGTGACAACGTAGATCATCAGAAACAGGAAAAAGAGGGATTGCTGGAGCTCTGGGCGGTCTGTTAATCCAGCAAGAAGAAATTCAGTCACTGAGGAGTCATTTCTAACCAATATTGTCCTCTTTGGAAATCTGTGAGGACAGAAGAAAGTCCCGTTAATAGAAACCCCAGCTTTCCCCCCATCCTTACACACTCTTAACTATGAGAAGAAGACTCAGACCAGCAAATAAGTCCTCCTTCACTCCACAGGGTCAGAGTGGACTAGTACATACTCCTTTCAACATTAAAACCACTCTGTCTTGTTTCATGAGCAGCACGTGACAAACAACTGCTCCCGTCTTTACTAAAGATACAGGGATGGAGCGGTTGAGGATAAAGGCTACCTGTTGGTGAGCTTTGGTAGAGGAGAGCCATCCCCATCTCTGCTTCCCACTCATCCTACCCTTCACTTCGTAATTCCTACTCATGTTTCCATTACCCTACCACATATGTCAGTTCCCCCGTGATGACTATCAAAAAAGAGAAAACTCTGCTAGAGTAGCAACCATCCAGATGTTTTGCTTCCTAGAAGGAAGTGTCTCAGAGGGTTTCCAAATCCTTTACTACAAGAATCCACGAAGTCAATTACTGATAACACTTATTGAGGAGACCCTTGGTAGCCTAAGATTTGTAGTTAACTAGACATTGGGTACTTCTACACATTCACCTCCTTTGTTCCCTCCTAGCTGGAAAGATAATGAACAAAGCAAAGTAGATGAGTTTCCTTTGCTTTGTAGGAGGGCATGAAACATTTGAATGTTTATTAAATTAGTAACATTTGTGGAAATATATCAATCTGTATACTGACTATGACATGTAAACCTTTCCATATGTATAGTATATTTCAGCAAAAAAATATTTCTAGAAAAAAAACCCAAAACTTTTCTTCCTCTGATGTGCCTATTTTCTGACCATGTCACTTGAAGCTGCTGTAGGTCTCCTGCTACCAAACTGAGAATGATCCCAACACCAGAAGGGTGTGCTGAGAATAATGCAGGCAGTAAGGTCAGAGTTGCATATTTGAGTTTCTTGTTATTAAAAATAAATACTTTTCACCATTTTTCAGCAACAGAGTAAGAGAAAAATAGAAATTTGCATAACCCACTTTCCTTCCATTGTGAGAACTCAGTGCGGAGTCTTTGTGAGTTTCACCTCCACTGTCCTGGAGGAACTGACTTTTATAATATCAAAACTGAGCAGAGAGTCACAGGATCTTCTTCATTTATAGGCAAAAGAGCAATAGCATAGATCTCCCAGACTGAATGTTCAAGGAGTCAGTCTGAGGAGTAGATCAAACTTCTAGTTGTAAATTTACTAAGAGAGTTCAAAGGGAAACCACACAGCTGACATGAGATGTACCATGTCATAGAGAACAAGGCTTTTGCATAAAGCTTATAATTCTTTTGGACCTCATTAGAAATCTAGGTATAGGTCTCCCCTAAGATCTTCCTATCATGATATATTCTACAGGGAAGAAATTAATGTCTGAGTTTATACCCTAATTGTGACAGTAAATGTTAATTTCCCATCAGGGATTATATATTCCCTAGGTTTTACAAGAAAGGACCCTCTGCTGTCCCTTATAAAGATGCAGATAAATAGAATCTAAAAAATGTCACTAATTATCTTTCTAGGTAACACATTTGTTTTAGCAGAACTTGTGAACTGAACAGTAATGTTTATTTATTATGCTCTTTTTAATATTTTGAGAACCTTCAAATAATCATTGTTTATGCATATTTTATAGGCATATAGTGAAAGGATACTTTTTATTGTGTTTGCAGATAATTGTTTAATGAGAAGTTATTTGATAGACTAAGAATCCGTTATCCCATGAAACTGTTCTGACTCAATGTCTTTGCTTTCAACATTAAAAAGTAAATCTATAAGAAAAATAGGTGTTAGTAGGCTCCCATTTCAAGAAAATATTACCTTGGAATTTCAGCATATATATTAATTTCTACTGGTGCTTGTGAGAAGGCATCTAAATTTTTCTTAAATGAGTATAGACTCAGAGGTAATTGTAAAAATAATATATGGATTCCCTTGAACTCCACCCAGATTCCTATCACAGTGACATCTTCAACAACTGTAGTATAAAAGCAAAACTGGGAAACTGACTTCGGTACAATAACTAGACTTTAGGACTGCAGATGTTATTCAGTTTTCAGTGGTTTTACATGTACTGAGTGTTTCTGGTGTGTGTGTGTGTGTGTGTGTGTGTGTGACTGTGCATAGATCAATTCAATCTGATCCCTTGTATAGATTCATGTACTGACCATCACAATTAGGATACAGAAGTTCTATTACTTTATTCTACCCCTTTATAGTCACACCAATCCCCCTCCCCTGCATCTATCTTCCAGCAACCACCAACCTGTTCTCCATCTCTACAGTTGATGCCTTTAGAGAACAAGAAATGAAATCATATAATATGTAACCTCTGAATTTAGCTTTTTTTTTTTTTGCTTTGGTGAATATTTGTGGTTTTTAAAAATTATTTAAATTCAATTTAGTTAACATATAGTAGTATATTATTAGTTTCAGGGGTAGAATTTAGTGATTCATCAGTTGCATATAACACCCAGCTCTCATTACATCATGTGCCCTCCTTAAGGCCCATCACCTAGTTACCCCATCCCTTCACTCCCCTCCCCTTCAGCAACCTTGTTTGTTTCCTAGAGTTCACTCTCTCTCATGGTTTGCCTGCCTCTCTGTTTTCATCTTATTTTATTTTTCCTTCCCATCCCTATGTTCATCTGTTTTGTTTTTTAAATTCCACATATGAGTGAAATCATATGGTGTTTGTCTTTCTCTGACTAACTTATTTGGCTTAGCTTAATACCCTCTAGTTCCATCCATGTTGTTGCAAATGGAAGATTTCATTCTTTCTGATGGTTGAATAATATTCCAGTGTATGTGTGTGTATCACATCTTCTTTATCTAGTCATCTGTCGATGGACCCCTGAGTTTAGCTTTTTGACTAAGTATGATGTCCAAAAAATAAATTCAATATCCATGGCTCTATATTGTTATGGTAGAGAAAGAACAAATGTCCTTTGAGAAGAATTTCAAGAATAAGTCCTCTCAAGGACATAGAGCTTAATTCCTCTCCCTTAGACTTAATGACTTGATTCCGAAGAACTGAGTATGGAAAGGGGGAAAACAGTGTATTTTTCTCCCTGACAGACACCACCTTAAGAAATTCACCAAAGTTAACATCACTAGCGATAAGTCATATTGATATCCAACAGACCATGACAGGCGCCTCACTCTATGTTACTCTTTCTAAAATGTACAACCCAATCTAATAATCAAAAAGCAGCGTATAAACCCAAATAAGGGCATTATTCAACTTACCTACCTATACTCTTCAAAATCATTATAGTCATTAAAAAAAGGCAAAGACTGAGAAAATAGAGATCAGGGAAGACTAAGGAGAAATAACAACTAAATGCATTGCAGAATCCTACTAGGATCCAGGAACAGAAAAATTTCATTAGTGAAAAAAATTTCTTACTCTATATATTTCTCTCTATATATAATCCAGATGTTAGAATTATTTGACAAGAATTTTAATGCAGTAAACATAAAACTGTTTCAATAAGCAATGACAAATATTCTTAAAACAAATTATAAAATAAAATATTTTAACAAGCAGAAAATTTGAAAAGAACCAAATAGGACTCTTGCTCCTGGGAGGGTGGAAATGGTATATTTTCTCTTATTCTTCCTCTTATCACAACTAAAACCCCTGGACATTATATATATATATATATATATATATATAAAATATATAATTAATATATATCATATATATTATTTATATATATCATATATTATATATATCATATATTATATATTATATATGATATATATAATGAGCTCGGAGCACGGCCGGAGGTCAGGCAGACGGGAGTAACTGGGCACTGTTCTCTGAGGGCGCACTGAGGAGTGGGGCCCTGGGCTCTCGGCTCCTCCGGGCCGGTGACCAGGAGGCCGCCATTTGTATTCCCCATCCTCCGGAACTCTACAGAAAGCGCTCAGGGACCAAAAGCTTCTGAAAGCAAACCCGAGCGGATTACTCACCCCTGCCCCTGATAAGGGTGGTGCAATTCCGCCTGGGGCAAAAACACGTGAGAATCACTACACCAGGCCCCTCCCCGAGAAGATCAACAAGAAATCCAGCCGAGACCAAGTTCACCTACAAAGGAGTGCCGTTTCAATACCAAGGAGAGCAGCAGAATTCCAGAGGAGGAGAAAGCAAAGCACGGAACTCATGGCTTTTTCCCTGTGATTTTTTTTAGTCTTGCAGTTAATTTAATTTTTTTCTTTTTCATTTTTTGTTTTTTTTTTTTTCTCGCCTTCTGGTTAACTTTTTTTTTTAACATTTACCTTTTTCTTTTTTAACGTTTTTTAACTAGTTTATCTACTGTATATATTTTTTCTTTTTTAAATTTTTCTTATTTGTTTTCTTTTTTAAAAATTCTTTTCTTTTCTTTTTTGTTCTTTTTTCTTTTTTTATTTATTTCTTCCTTTTTGAACCTCTTTTTATCCCCTTTCTCCCCCCTCACGATTTGGGATCTCTTCTAATTTGGTTAAAGCATATTTTCCTGGGGTTGTTGCCACCCTTTTAGTATTTTACTTGCTCCTTCATATACTCTTATCTGGACAAAATGACGAGACGGAAAAATTCAACACAAAAAAAAGAACAAGAGGCAGTACCAAAGGCTAGGGACCTAATCAATACAGACATTGGTAATATGTCAGATCTAGAGTTCAGAATGACAATTCTCAAGGTTCTAGCCGGGCTCGAAAAAGGCATGGAAGATATTAGAGAAACCCTCTCGAGAGATATAAAAGCCCTTTCTGGAGAAATAAAAGAACTAAAATCTAACCAAGTTGAAATCAAAAAAGCTATTAATGAGGTGCAATCAAAAATGGAGGCTCTCACTGCTAGGATAAATGAGGCAGAAGAAAGAATTAGTGATATAGAAGACCAAATGACAGAGAATAAAGAAGCTGAGCAAAAGAGGGACAAACAGCTACTGGACCACGAGGGGAGAATTCGAGAGATAAGTGACACCATAAGACGAAATAACATTAGAATAATTGGGATTCCAGAAGAAGAAGAAAGAGAGAGGGGAGCAGAAGGTATACTGGAGAGAATTATTGGGGAGAATTTCCCCAATATGGCAAAGGGAACAAGCATCAAAATTCAGGAGGTTCAGAGAACGCCCCTCAAAATCAATAACAATAGGCCCACACCCCGTCACCTAACAGTAAAATTTACAAGTCTCAGTGACAAAGAGAAAATCCTGAAAGCAGCCCGGGAAAAGAAGTCTGTAACATACAATGGTAAAAATATTAGATTGGCAGCTGACTTATCCACAGAGACCTGGCAGGCCAGAAAGAGCTGGCATGATATTTTCAGAGCACTAACTGAGAAAAACATGCAGCCAAGAATACTATATCCAGCTAGGCTATCATTGAAAATAGGAGAGATTAAAAGCTTCCAGGACAAACAAAAACTGAAAGAATTTGCAAACACCAAACCAGCTCTACAGGAAATCTTGAAAGGGGTCCTCTAAGCAAAGAGAGAGCCTACAAGTGGTAGATCAGAAAAGAACAAAGACCATATACAGTAACGGTCACCTTACAGGCAATACAATGGCACTAAATTCATATCTCTCAATAGTTACCCTGAATGTTAATGGGCTAAATGCCCCATCAAAAGACACAGGGTATCAGAATGGATAAAAAAACAAAACCCATCTATATGTTGCCTCCAAGTAACTCATTTTAAGCCCGAAGACACCTCCAGATTTAAAGTGAGGGGGTGGAAAAGAATTTACCATGCTAATGGACATCAGAAGAAAGCAGGAGTGGCAATCCTTATATCAGATCAATTAGATTTTAAGCCAAAGACTATAATAAGAGATGAGGAAGGACACTATATCATACTCAAAGGGTCTGTCCAACAAGAAGATTTAACAATTTTAAATATCTATGCCCCCAACGTGGGAGCAGCCAACTATATAAACCAATTAATAACAAAATCAAAGAAACACATAAACAATAATACAATAATAGTAGGGGACTTTAACACTCCCCTCACTGAAATGGACAGATCATCCAAGCAAAAGATCAGCAAGGAAATAAAGGCCTTAAACGACACACTGGACCAGATGGACATCACAGATATATTCAGAACATTTCATCCCAAAGCAACAGAATACACATTCTTCTCTAGTGCACATGGAACATTCTCCAGAATAGATCACATCCTCGGTCCTAAATCAGGACTCAACCAGTATCAAAAGATTGGGATCATTCCCTGCATATTTTCAGGCCACAATGCTCTAAAGCTAGAACTCAACCACAAAAGGAAGTTTGGAAAGAACCCAAATACATGGAGACTAAACAGCATCCTTCTAAAGAATGAATGGGTCAACTGGGAAATTAAAGAAGAATTGAAAAAAATCATGGAAACAAATGATAATGAAAATACAATGGTTCAAAATCTGTGGGATGCAACAAAGGCAGTCCTGAGAGGAAAATATATAGCAGTACAAGCCTTTCTCAAGAAACAAGAAAGGGCTCAGGTACACAACCTAACCCTACACCTAAAGGAGCTGGAGAAAGAACAAGAAAGAAACCCTAAGCCCAGCAGGAGAAGAGAAATCATAAAGATCAGAGCAGAAATCAATGAAATAGAAACCAAAAAAACAATAGAACAAATCAACGAAACTAGGAGTTGGTTCTTTGAAAGAATTAATAAAATTGATAAACCCCTGGCCCGACTTATCAAAAAGAAAAGAGAAAGGACCCAAATAAATAAAATCATGAATGAAAGAGGAGAGATCACAACTAACACCAAAGAAATACAAACTATGAGCAACTCTACGCCAACAAATTTGACAATCTGGAAGAAATGGATGTATTCCTAGAAACATATAAACTACCACAACTGAACCAGAAAGAAATAGAAAGCCTGAACCGACCCATAACCAGTAAGGAGATTGAAACAGTCATTAAAAATCTCCAAACAAACAAAAGCCCAGGGCCAGACGGCTTCCTGGGGGAATTCTACCAAACATTTAAAGAAGAACTAATTCCTATTCTCCTGAAACTGTTCCAAAAAATAGAAATGGAAGGAAAACTTCCAAACTCATTTTATGAGGCCAGCATCACCTGGATCCCAAAACCAGACAAGGATCCCCTCAAAAAAGAGAGCTATAGACCAATATCCTTGATGAACACAGATGCGAAAATTCTCACCAAAATACTAGCCAATAGGATTCAACAGTACATTAAAAGGATTATTCACCACGACCAAGTGGGATTTATTCCAGGGCTGCAAGGTTGGTTCAACATCCGCAAATCAGTCAATGTGATACAACACATCAATAAAAGAAAGAACAAGAACCATATGATACTCTCAATAGATGCTGAAAAAGCATTTGACAAAGTACAGCATCCCTTCCTGATCAAAACTCTTCAAAGTGTAGGGATAGAGGGCACATACCTCAATATCATCAAAGCCATCTATGAAAAACCCACCGCAAATATCATTCTCAATGGAGAAAAACTGAAAGCTTTGCCGCTAAGGTCAGGAACACGGCAGGGATGTCCATTATCACCACTGCTATTCAACATAGTACTAGAGGTCCTAGCCTCAGCAATCAGACAACAAAAGGAAATTAAAGGCATCCAAATCGGCAAAGAAGTAGTCAAATTATCACTCTTCGCAGATGATATGATACTATATGTGGAAAACCCAGAAGACTCCACTCCAAAACTGCTAGAACTTATACAGAAATTCAGTAAAGTGTCAGGATATAAAATCAATGCACAGAAATCAGTTGCATTTCTCTAGACCAACAGCAAGATAGAAGAAAGAGAAATTAAGGAGTCAATCCCATTTACAATTGCACCCCAAACCATAAGATACCTAGGAATAAACCTAACCAAAGAGGCACAGAATCTATACTCAGAAAACTATAAAGTACTCATGAAAGAAATTGAGGAAGACACAAAGAAATGGAAAAATGTTCCATGCTCCTGGATTGGAAGAATAAATATTGTGAAAATGTCTATGCTACCTAAAGCAATCTACACATTTAATGCAATTCCTATCAAAGTACCATCCATCTTTTTCAAAGAAATGGAACAAATAATTCTAAAATTTATATGGAACCAGAAAAGACCTCGAATAGCCAAAGGGATATTGAAAAAGAAAGCCAACGTTGGTGGCATCACAATTCTGGACTTCAAGCTCTATTACAAAGCTGTCATCATCAAGACAGCATGGTACTGGCACAAAAACAGACACAGAGATCAATGGAACAGAATAGAGAGCCCAGAAACAGACCCTCAACTCTACAGTCAACTAATCTTTGACAAAGCAGGAAAGAATGTCCAATGGAAAAAAGACAGCCTCTTCAATAAATGGTGCTGGGAAAATTGGACAGCCACATGCAGAAAAATGAAATCGGACCATTTCCTTACACCACACACAAAAATAGACCTCAATGTGCGAAAGGAATCCATCAAAATCCTTGAGGAGAACACAGGCAGCAACCTCTTCGACCTCAGCCGCAGCAACATCTTCCTAGGAACAACGCCAAAGGCAAGGGAAGCAAGGGCAAAAATGAACTATTGGGATTTCATCAACATCAAAAGCTTTTGCACAGAAAAGGAAACAGTTAACAAAATCAAAAGACAACTGACAGGATGGGAGAAGATATTTGCAAACGACATATCAGATAAAGGACTAGTGTCCAAATCTATACAGAACTTAGCAAACTCAACACCCAAAGAACAAATAATCCAATCAAGAAATGGGCAGAGGACATGAACAGACATTTCTGCAAAGAAGACATCCAGATGGCCAACAGACACATGAAAAAGTGCTCCATATCACTCGGCATCAGGGAAATACAAATCAAAACCACAATGAGATATCACCTCACACCAGTCAGAATGGCTAAAATCAACAAGTCAGGAAATGACAGATGCTGGCGAGGATGTGGAGAAAGGGGAACCCTCCTACACTGTTGGTGGGAATGCAAGCTGGTGCAGCCACTCTGGAAAACAGCATGGAGGTTCCTCAAAATGTTGAAAATAGAACTGCCCTATGACCCAGCAATTGCACTATTGGGTCTTTACCCTAAGGATACAAACGTAGTGATCCAAAGGGGCACGTGCACCCGAATGTTTATAGCAGCAAAGTCCACAATAGCCAAACTATGGAAAGAACCTAGATGTCCATCAACAGATGAATGGATCAAGAAGATGTGGTATATATACACAATGGAATACTATGCAGCCATCCAAAGAAATGAAATCTTGCCATTTGCGACAACATGGATGGAACTAGAGCGTATCATGCTTAGCGAAATAAGTCAAGCAGAGAAAGACAACTACCATATGATCTCCCTGATATGAGGAAGTGGTGATGCAACATGGGGGCTTAAGTGGGTAGGAGAAGAATGAATGAAACAAGATGGGATTGGGACGGAGACAAACCATAAGTGACTCTTAATCTCACAAAACAAACTGAGGGTTTTGGGGGGAGGGGGTTTGGGAGAAGGGGGTGGGATTATGGACATTGGGGAGGGTATGTGCTTTGGTGAGTGCTGTGAAGTGTGTAAACCTGGTGATTCACAGACCTATACCCCTGGGGATAAAAATATATGTTTATAAAAAATAAAAAATTAATTAAAAAAAATTCAAAAGGCCAGGAACAGTATGAAAACATAAATTTTTTTAATATTGTAATTTTATTTTATATTTTTTAGTGTTCCAAGATTCATTGTTTATGCACCATACCTAGTGCTCCATGCAATACGTGCCCTCCTTAATAACTGCATAAATTTTTAAATATATAAAACTAACCTAAGTGTAAATTCCTGGTACATATTAGGTAGTAAAATTATGAAAACTGTATTCTGAAGAGGAAAAATTTCCCTTCTACCCTCTTACTATCTCCAGCTGGTTCTAAGAATGAAACTGACTTAAGGCAGGTTAATGGGGGAAAACATACACATTTTAATTATTTTTACATGTGCATGGAAGCCTTCAAAAAGTGAAGACCAAAAGAAACCTCTTAGAGCCAAGTACTTACAATGCTAAGTTGGACAAAGAGTAGCAAATTATGGAAACATGACAAGGCAAAGGGGCTTTAGCTAGGATAGCTAATTGTGAAGAAGCAACTAGAAAAATAAGGTTCAACAAGGTTTGTTTGTACAGACTTCTCAGTCTTGCTTTCCCAATAGTGGTGATAATAATTTTTGCCTCCCAATATAGGGAGACCATATTTCAGATAATGTTTGTAGCTATAATTATTTTATGGAGACAAGCTTTGCTACATCTCCCAAGTTCTTGTGTCATGTTTTTAATATTTTTTAGACCTTTTTAAAAGTTTTCTATTTATAGAAAAATTGACAAGATAGTACAGAGTTCTCATATATCCCTCTGTACCCAGTTGGTCCTAATACTAACATTTTATAATCATATGGTACATTCTTTACAATAAATGAACCAGTATTGAGGCATTATTAATTGAAATCCATAACTGATTTAGAAATGGCTTTTATCTAATTGTCTTTCTTTTCAGGATCCCAGATTACACTTACTTGTCATGTCTCTTTAGGTTCCTGTCAGCTTTAACAGTTTCTCACACTTCCCTTGTTTTTGATGACCTTACAGTTTTGAAGAGCACTTCCTAGGTATATTATAGGGTATCCCTCTAATGGAATTTGATGATTTTGTAATGACTACACTGGGGTTATGGGCTTGGGAGAGGCAGGTCACAGAGGTAATGCCATTTTCACCACATTATATCAAGAGTATGTAGTATCCTTATGATTGATGAATATTCACTGTGACTTTGATCACGTGGCTGAAGTAGTGTTTATCAGGTTTCTCCACTGTTAAGTCATGCTCTCCATACCCCAACTTCCATACTTTTAGGAAGGAGTTATACTATGAGCAGCCCACACTTAAGGAATAGGACGTTATTTATTGAATTATTTATTTTTATCAATTTACCACACTTATGTCATACACTGGGTTATAATCCAATACTACTTTATTTACTCAAATTTTCCAGCTCAAATTTTCCAATGGAGCTCTTTCGATTGGCTCCTACACCCCTTTGAAATACCCCCATTGTATGTGTGTGTGTGTGTGTGTGTGTGTGTGTGTGTAGAGAGAGAGAGCACTTCGTGGCATTACAAGTTGCTTCAGGCTCATCTTGGTTATCACCTGCCCTGGAACAGTATTAAATTCATTTCATTAGGAAATGGTACTAGAAAACAAGATCTCAATGCTAGCTGTGTTTCTTGCCACAAGAGTGTCATTCTTTTAAGGCCCTTTCAGTTGACAAGACAAAGAAATATGTTTGTATACTAACAGATGCATATACATGTATGTATGAATATGTCTATATGTAGCACGTTTATCTATATTAAGCTAAATATGAGTTCTTACTAATGTCTCCAACTCTAAACTATTACCACATTCATCATTCTAGCCTCCTTTTAATTCTACGTATTTGTAAATTCCCACCCCAACAGCAAGAAACCTGGCTCTCACCTTCCACCATCCATTTACATAATTGGTCAGTTCCAGCGTACAAGGACAGCAGTATCAGAATTCTTAACCCATACTCCCATAGAAACCAACCAGAGCACAGTGCTTATGAGCAGTTCCTTTGCTTTTAGTCTCACAAATTTCACTCATTTCCACCTCCTATTCCCCTTACCTCCTTCACAGAAGTTTCATAATTTTGTAATATATTAAGATTCTCCTTTCATTATTTGTGTTCCCTCCTGGTATTGTCCTGACTTCATAAATGATTTCACAGATTTTCAAACATTAAACTTCATTCTTTGTATTGTAATGCTCTATGAGTTTTGAGAAATACATAGCATCATTTGTCTATCATTACAGTATCCCACAAAATAGTTTCACTGTCCTAAAAATCCTCAATCTTTTTTTTATTCATCCCTCACTGCTCCCTCAAAAAATCTGACAACCACTGACCTTTATACTGTCTCTATAGTTTTGCCTTTTCCAGAATATCAAACAGTTGGAAACAAAATAGTATGTAGCCCTTCCAGATGGCTTTTTTACTTGGAAACACATCTTCAATACTCCTACATGTTTTTCACAGCATGATAGCTCATTTCTTTTTATGTCTGAATAATATTCCCCTATACAGATATACCAAATTTAACCCATTCACTTATATTTTTTCTCTTTTAAAAGCAAGCTAAGAAGTGTATTTTTTTATTTTTATTTATTTTTTTTCATTTATTATTTTCAGCATAACAGTATCATTATTTATTCACCACACCCAGTGCTCCATGCAATCAGTGCCCTCTATAATACCCACCACCTGGTAACCCGACCTCCCACCCGCCCCCCCGCCACTTCAAACCCCTCAGATTGTTTTTGAGAGTCCATAGTCTCTCATTATTCACCTCCCCTTCCAATTTCTCCCATCCCCCTTCTCTCTAACTCCCCATGTCCTCCATGCTTTTTGTTATTTTTTTAATTTCTTTTCAGTGTTCCAGAATTCATTGTTTATGCACCACACCCAGTGCTCTATGCAATATGTGCCCTCCATAATACCCATCACCAGGCTCACCCAACCTCCCACCCCCCGTCCCTCCAAAACCCTCAGATTGTTTTTCAGAGCCCACAGTCTCTCATGGTTCGTCTCCCCCTCCAATTTCCCCCAACTCCATTCTCTTCTTCATCTCCCATTGTCCTCTGTGTTACTCCTTATTCTCCACAAATAAGCAAAACCATATGATAATTGGCTCTCTCTGCTTCACTTATTTCACTCAGCATAATCTCCTCCAGTCCCGTCCATGTTGATGCAAAAGTTGGGTATTCATCCTTTTTGATGGAGACATAATACTCCATAGTATATATGGACCACATCTTCTTTATCCATTCGTCCATTGAAGGGCATCTTGCTTCTTTCCACAGTTTGGCGACTGTGGTCATTGCTGCTATGAACATTGGGGTACAGATGGCCCTTCTTTTCATGACATCTGTATCTTTAGGGTAAATACCCAGTAGTGCAATTGCAGGGTCATAGGGAAGCTCTATTTTTAATTTCTTAACAAATCTCCACACTGTTCTCCAAAGTGGCTGCACCAACTTTCATTCCCAGGGGGTTCCCCTTTCTCCACATCCTCTCCAACACATGTTGTTTCCTGTCTTGCTAATTTTGGCCACTCTAACTGGTGTGAGGTGGAATCTCAATGTGGTTTTAATTTGAATCTCCCTGATGTCTAGTGATGATGAACGTTTCTTCAGTATGTCTTCGTTGAAGAAGTGTCTGTTTATGTCTTCAGCCCATTTTTTTATATGATTATCTGTTTTGTGTGTGTTGAGTTTGAGGATTTCTTTATAGATCCTGGATATCAGCCCTTTGTCTGTATTGTCATTTACTTTTAAAGATTTTATTTATTTTATTTTAGAGAGAGTATGTGTAAGCTGGGGAAGGGGAGAGGGAGAGTCCCAAGCTGACTCTGCACTGATCATGGAGCCCAGTGTGGTGCTCGATCTCATGACCCCAAGATCATGACCTGAGCCAAAAGCAAGAGTCAGAGGCTTAACCAACTGAGCCACCTAGGCACCCCTATCCATTCACCTTTTTAAGAACATCTTGTTTGCATTTTGGCAATCATAAATAAAGCTGCTATAAAAAATCAGATGAAGGTTTTTGTATGGACATGAATTTTCAGATCAATTGGGAAATATCCAGGAGCATTATTGCTGGATTGTAAGTGAAGACTATAATTTGCTTTTATGAGAAATGACTAAACTATTTTCCAAAGTAGCTGTACCACTTTGGATTACCAACAGCAAGAATGAAAGCTCCTATTGCTCCCATCCTTGCCAGCATCTGGTACTGCCAGTTTCTCAATTCTGTAGTCATTGTATTAGATTTGCAATGATACTTTATACGGAAAATGCAAAAGACTCCACCCCCAAACTACTAGAACTCATACAGCAATTCAGTAATGTGGCAATACAAAGTCAATGTACAGAAATCAGTGGCTTTCTTATACACTAACAGTGAAAATACAGAAAGGGAAATTAGAGAATCGATTCCATTTACTATAGCACCAAGAACCATAAGATACCTGGGAATAAACCTAACCAAAGAGGTAAAGGATCTGTACTCGAGGAACTACAGAACACTCATGAAAGAAATTGAAGAAGACACAAAAAGATGGAAGACCATTCCATGCTCTTAGATCAGAAGAATAAACATTGTTAAAATGTCTCTAATGCCTAGAGCAATCTATACTTTTAATGCCATTCCAATCAAAATCCCACCGGTATTTTTCAAAGAGCTGGAGCAAATAATCCTAAAATTTGTATGGAATCAGAAGAGACCCCAAATCGCTAAGGAAATGTTGAAAAACAAAAATAAAACTAGGGGCATCACGTTACCTGATTTCAAGCTTTATTACAAAGCTGTGGTCACCAAGGCAGCATGGTACTGGCATAAAACAGGCTCAGAGACCAGTGGAACAGAGTAGAGAGCCCAGAAATGGACCCTCAACTCTACGGTCAATTAATCTTTGACAAAACAGGAAAAAATATACAGTGGAAAAAAGACAGTCTCTTCAATAAATGGTGCCGGGAAAATTGGACAGCTATGTGTAGAAGAATGAAACTTGACCCTTCTCTTACACGTACACAAAGATAAACTCAAAATGGATAAAAGACCTCAACGTGAGACAGGAATCCATCAGAATCTTGGAGGAGAACACAGGCAATATCCTCTTCAATATCAGCCACAGCAACTTCTTTCAAGATATGTCTTCAAAGGCAAAGGAAACAAAAGCGAAAATGAACTTTCAGGACTTCATCAAGATCAAAAGCTTCTGCACAGTAAAGGAAACAGTCAACAAAACAAAGAGGCAACCCACGGAGTGGGAGAAGATATTTGCAAATGACAGTACAGACAAAAGGCTGATATCCAGGATCTATAAGGAACTTCTCAAACTCAACACACACAAAACAGATAATCAGGTCAAAAAAATGGGCAGAAGACATGAACAGACACTTCTCCAATAAAGACATACAAATGGCTATCAGACACATGAAAAAATGTTCATCATCAATAGCCATCAGGGAGATTCAAATCAAAACCACATTGACATTCCACCTCACACCAGTTAGGATAAGGAAGATGTGGTCCATATACACTATGGAGTATTATGTCTCCATCAGAAAGGATGAATACCCAACTTTTGCATCAACATGGATGGACTAGAAGAGATTATGCTGAGTGAAATAAGTGAAGCGGAGAGAGTCAATTATCATATGGTTTCACTTATTTGTGGAGCATAACAATTAACATGGAGGACATAGGGAGATGGAGAGGAGAAGGGAGTTGAGGAAAGTTGGAGGGGGAGATGAACCATGAGAGACTATGGACTCTGAAAAACAACCTGAGGGTTTTGAAGGGGTGGGGGGTGGGAGGTTGGGGGAACCAGGTGGTGGGTATTATAGAGGGCATGGATTGCATGGAGCACTGGGTGTGGTGCATAAACAATGAATTCTGTTAAGCTTAAAAGAAATAAATAAAAATAAAAAAGATTTGCAGTGGTATCCCCTTGTTATTTGAATTAAAAATTCCCTAAAAACAAATAATGTCATGCAAATTTTCAAATGTTTATTTTCCATCTGCATATCTTTTTTGGGTAGGTGTTTGTTCAGATCTTTGCCTCCTTCTATGAGTTGTTTGTATTCTCATTGTTGAGTTTTAGAACACTTTGTATATTGTAGACACAAGAACTTGATTAGGTATGTGTTTGCCAATATTTTCTCCCATTCTGTGGCTTGACTTTTCTTAATGTTGTTCACAGAGAAGTTTTTAATTTTAATAAAATTTGACTTATCAATTTTTTTCATATCGTGTTTTGGTGTTGTATCTAAAAACTCAAATTCAAATCCAAATTCACCTAAATTCTCTATAATGAGTTCCTTTAGAAGTTTTGTAGTTTACACTTTGAATTTTGAGTTTACAATAGGTCTATGATCTATTTTGAGGCTTGTGTGCTTGAAAGTATAAGGTTTATGTCTAAATATCTTTAGACATAAAATGATTTTTCCAGCACTGTTTGTTAAAAAGATTACTATTTCTCAATTGAACTGCCTTTGTTCCTTTGTCAATGACCAGTTAGTTGTCTACATTTTGTAAGTTTATTCCTGGGCTCTCTATTCTGATCCATTGTTCTATGTGTCTTTTCTTTTATCACACTGTCTTGATTACTATAGCTTTGCAATGATCTTGAAGTTGGACAATGTCTGTCCTACAACTTTTTTTTCCCTTCAGTATTGTATTTGATATTCTGGCTCTTCTGCTTTTCCATATAAATTTAGAATCAGTTTGTTGCTATCCACAAAAACTTACTGGGATTTTGATGGGTATCACATTGATTCCATAGATGAAATTAAGAATTGATATCTTACTGTTATTGAATCTTCCAATCCATTAACATAGAATATCTTTCCATTGATTTGGATCTTTTATGATTACTTTTATTAAAATTTTGTAGTTTTCTACATCTAGATCTGACACATATTTTGTTAAGTTTATAACTAGGTATTTCTTCTTTACTAGGGATGGCGCTAGGGGTGCAATATGAAGTACTGTGTTTTTCATTTCAAGTTCCAATCACCCAATTGCTGATATATAGTAAAGAAATCAACTTTTGTATTAACTTTGTGTTCCGTGACTTGCTTTTAGTCACTTACTAATTCCGGGTTTTTGTCTGTTTTTTTTTTTTTTTAAGATTTTATTTATTTATTTGACAGAGATCACAAGTAGGCAGAGAGAGAGAAAAGGAGGAGGAATCAGGCTCCCTGCTGAGCAGAGAGTCCGATGCGGGGCTCGATCCCAGGACCATAAGACCATGACCTGAGCCGAAAGCAGAGGCTCTAACCCACTGAGCCACCCAGGTGCCCCTTTTTGTCTGTTTTTGTAGTTGTTCTTGTTATCAGTTTTGAGGGATTGTCTATGGAGATAATCAATCATGTCATCTGAGTACAAAGACAGCTTTATTTTTATTTTAATCTGTCTAATTAGCAAACTTTTTTTTTTTTAGCAAACTTTTTAAAGTTGTCATTCTAAGAAGCAATAGAGGCTCAAATATGAATAAATCTGAAAGACTTTATTTCAGCATCCTCTGACCTAAGAAAATGCAAATTCAAATTCTTATGAAATACCAATGTATGCACAACAGAACACTAAAATACCAAATGTACTGTGGATGTGGAACAGCTAGAACTTTTGTACACTGTACAAAACAGTACACTTGTACCAAAAATGGTACAAGTACTTTGGAAAACAAATTGGTGTTTTCATTCTTTTTCTTTTTTTCTTAAAGATTTTGTTTATTTATTTGACAGATAGAGGTCACAAGTAGGCAGAGAGGCAGGCAGAGAGAGGAGGGGAAGCAAACTCCCTGCTGAGCAGAGAGCCTGATGTGGGGCTCCATCCCAGGACCCTGGGATAATGACCTGAGCAGAAGTCAGAGGCTTAACCCACTGAGCCACCCAGGCACCCCAAATTAGAGTTTTTTAATAGATACACATACATGTAGCCTTGGATCCAGACATTCCACTGTTAACTATTTATCTAGAGAAATTAGGGTATATCCAAAAGAAATTATGCAAAAATATTTATTGACGTTTTATTTATAATACCCAAATTTCCATCAACAAGAGAATAGATGAGTAAATTGGATAACATACATTCAATGGGATAGAAGTAATTTTCTGATATATGCACTGATATGGTTAAAATATAAAAATGATTATGTCAAAGAAAGAAGACAGACACAAAAAAGCACAAACAGTATGATTTTATTTATAAGATTTTTAAAAACAGGCAAAACTATTTTAAAGTGATAGAACTCAGAGCAATGTTTCCCTCAAGTGGTAGATGTGGGCTGCTGTTGACCAGAAAGAGACATGAGGAAAATTTCTGAGTTCATGGATATGTTCCATATCTTTTTCTGGGTGGTGATTAAATTGAGCTTATATTTAGGCCAAAAAGTCATCAAGGTGTATACAGCATATTTGTATATTTTACTATATATAAGCTAGACCTTATTAAACAAAAGTTGAGAAATTTTTATAAAACTTTGTAAGTAAAATGTATTTGTGTGAAAATGTATATAGCTCAATATTTTAAACAATATATTGTTCATCAGATCTCTCAGTATTTAGAGAAAACTAGTGTGTGTGTATGTTTAAAGACTTACTTATTTTAGAGAGAGAGAACAAGAGAGCACATGCATGTGTGGAAGGGAAAGGGAGAGAGAGAATCTCAAGCAGACTTCTGAGTCCAGAGCCCAATGCGGGCTCAATCTCACAACCCCGATATCATAATCTGAGTTGAAATCAAGAGTTGGATGCCTAACTGACTGAGCCACCCAGACGCCTCTACTGTGTGTTTTTTGTTACATGTCTCTAATCACTAATATTAGTATGAGTAGGTCCCTCCACATTTTTCCATGGTACCCTCAGAGACATAATAACTGAGCCAGATGGGTCAGTAATTTTACAAAGGATAAGAGTTGAGTGTTAGATATCTTGATTTATATTGACTCCACTTCTCAAGCCTAGGGGAAATTAATTGAAGTTGACATAAACACACAAAGAAATCCCAGAGAGACAATAATACAAAATTCACCTCTACCATTTAAGCTATGTGTTTCTGTTTTTATCACCAATAGTGACGGCCAACATTTAAGATCAATTTTTTTGTATGTAATATTTGCAAATGAATAATTTCAGTTTAAAAGTATAGCAAATTTCATGATTAAAATTATAGAAAACCCAATTAAAAACTAGCTTAAAACCAGGGAGGCAAAGAAGTAGGAAAATTTCATGTATAATATGAAAAAAACTCAACTTGTAGAAACATACTAGAAAATAACACATATTTTTAAATTAGTATATAAGAGGGGTGCCTGGATGGCTCAGTAAGTTAAACATCTGCCTTTGCCCTACGTCATGATCCTGGGGTCCCAGGATCAAGCTCAGCACTGGGCTCCCTCCTCAGTGGGAAGTCTGTTTCTCCCTCTCCCTCTGTCCCTCCCTACTGCTCATGCTCTCTTTCACTTTCTCATGCTCTCTCTCTCTCACAAATAAATAAATAAAATCTTTTAAATAAATCAAGTGGAGAGAGTCAATTATCATATGGTTTCACTTACTTGTGGAGCATAAAGATTAACACGGAAGACACTGGGAGAAGGAAAAGAGAAGTGAGTTGGGGGAAATCAAAGGAAGAGACAAACCATGAGAGACTGTGGACTCTAAGAAACAAACTGAACATTGTGGGGGGTGGGGGAAAAGTTGGGTGAGCATGGGGTGGGTATTAAGGAGGGTACATATTGCATGGAGCACTGGGTATGGTGCATAAACAATGAATCTTGGGACACCAAAAAAATAAAATTAAATTTAAAAAATGAAATTAAATTAGAAAGTTTAAAAAATAAATAAAACTAGTATATAAGAACAAAAAAATAGCTGTTACTAATATATTCTATAAGTTCTACAAGATTTTTTAAAAATGACATGCTAAGGAAAGACACAGATATGAAAATACTGAAATCGTCCTCCTTGACCTAAAAAATTCAATGTACGAAATGAAAAGTATGCCAAATTCAAAAATACACAATCACAAAAAATCATGAGGAAAACATCAGAAAACCCAATTTGGGGATATTCTACAAAATATCTGATGAATACATTTTAAACTGTCAAGATAATCCAAAACACGGGAAGTTTGAGAAACTATGGCAGGCAAGAGGAGCCTATGAGACATGACTACTCAGGGCAATGTGGTATCCTAAGTGGGATCCTATGATAAAAAAAGGACATTAGATGAAAAAGGACATTAGATGAAAATTAAGAAAATATGAATCAAGTACGTGCTTTAACTAAGAATGTATCAATACTGATTCATTAACTGTGACTAATGTAAAATAACAGCAGGAACTGGATATTGAATACATTGTAACTGTACTAGCTTTGTAATTTTTCTATAAATATAAAATAAAGAGTTTCTGTAAAAAATATATATACTGCATGGGGTTAAAACTAGATCAGATACCGCAGAAGAAATGATGTGTGAACTTGAACAGCAATAGAAACTACCCAAAATGAAATACAAAAAGAAGACAACTAGAAAAAAATGGATAGAGCATCAGTGAGCCATAAGACATCGAACAGCCTAATAGATGTCTAACTGGAGGCTCAGAGAGGGAGAAGAGGAGACAGAAAAATATTTGAAGGCATAATAGCTGTCACTATATAATATAGTCACTATCACTATACAATGACTGCCCTGACCACTTAATCAAATCTGAAAACAAAGCTGACTAAATAAAATAATTTAACAACTTTATTTTCTGGTATTATTGGGCTAGATTATTGGGATTTAATCACTAATTGAAAACAACTAAAGACAATGCATAAAATTCTCTACAATATTCTCTTTTATGATTTAATTTGAAATTACATAGCTTTTTGCATTATTTATTAAACTACACATGTATGTTTAAGAACTGTTCAGGATTCTGTTATATTTGATAAAACTGAAAAAGGTAGCATATTCACTACATATTAATGCAGATTATTCAAAAGTCAAAATACCCATCTTTAAAGAAACATATTTTAATTATGTAATATTCTCAAATATATCCATAATTCTTAATGAAAATTTGTCCTTGCTTCCAGAACATAATTTCTTTATAACAAGCTTTGTACTTGAAATAGTTATTTGTAACTCCTGATCAAGAATTTTTAAGTACTATACCTCCAATTTCTTTTATAATCTTTGAGAAATTTTAAGAGAAATTTTTTACATAAGTGGTTGTTTTGTACCATTTTTACAACCATTTAAAACTTTGTAACTGAAATCATATTTTTTTCTTTTTTCTATTGCTTTATGTTAATCACCATAAAATACATCATTGGTTTTTGATGCAGTGTTCCAAGATTCATTGCTTATGCACCCAGTGCTCCATGTAATCCCTGCCCTCCTTAATACCCACCACCAGGCTCACCCATGCCCCCCACACCCCTCCCCTCTAAAATTCTCAGTTTCTTGGAGTTCACAGTGTCTCATGGTTCATCTCCCCCTCTGATTTCCCCCCCTTCACTCTTCCTTTGTTTTTCCTAATGTCTTCCATCTTATTCCTTATGTTCCACAAGTAAGTGAAACCATATGATAATTGACTTTCTCTACTAAATTCATATTTAAATAATGAAAGAGTTCTCTTCTTTCACTGACAAATTTAATGTTAATGTCAAAGTTCATTCCTTTCCTCATGAATAGCTACTATTTACAGAATCAATTGCTTAGAAGATTTTCCTTTGCCTACGGATTTGCTTAGTTACATGGTAAAAAATTAATTGATTAAATAAATGAAAAATCCGTTTCCAAATATTCTATTCTCTGCCCTGGGTCTATTTTATAACAAAACGAATCTGTTTTTATGATCAGAACTTAAATCTAAGTGTTAAACTCAGTTATGTAAGACTTCGGTGTCATCAAGAGTCCCCCAAGAAGCAAATGCCAAGAAATAATTAGACCTGCAAGACATTTATTGTGGTAAAAAACTGTGAAGGATAAAATGGGAGGGAGAGGGAGTCAGTGATAAAGGCCTTTAGACTGGGTTGAAACTCTGACACCTAAGAAAGAAGAGAAGGATATGCTAGGAAAATCTCAGACTATAGCGCAGTCCTACAAAGTCTGTTAGGATGACAGGAAGTACCTAAGGAAGATTGCCTATCAGAAGACACCTGTGTTACACAGCTATTGGCCAGCTCCTCTATGACTCATTACTCTAAGGCCCTGGCTGGGAACATCTCAGAGCGAGCAAGGACTCTGCCTGAACACAACAGTGAATCCATAGGAGTATAAGCTAGAGACTATCAGTCAACAGTGCTTCCCAAAGCCAGTTCTCTTGAAAAGGAGCTAAACAGCACCTTTCTATGACTGCTATGGTCCAATGCCAAAAGCAAGTTATACCCCAAAGTTTTTTCTGACTTATTATTTATTATTATCTATTATTATATTTTACTAATTATTGTAACATTAAATTTATTATTGTTGTTATCTGAACAAGATAATGCAATTCAACAAGTATTTCTTGACGTCCCATTAATGTTTGATATTCTAAATACACAAATGTGAAAAGCATTGGAGAAATAGGAAATCTATAGGAAAAAGCATCTAGTTAAATGCATTTATTACCTTATTGGTGGGAGAAGGTTTAAGTATATTCACAAAATGTTGCTAGGAATATAATTTATTACTATTAATATACACCATTTTTCATTAGAAACTTCACTGGGTAAGTAAAATAATGGCTACAATGTTTCTCCAGATACCATGTGCAGAATTTTCCTTGAAGTGATAAATTTCAAAATTTACAATAAGAACTATATGCTCCTTTCCAAATATTTGGTATCATTTTGGAGGGTAAAGAATGCAAGTTTTATAATGCAATAAACCACCCACCCCTTATTGGGATCCTGAGATATGTATGTATTATTTCTCTAATCATTCCTTCTTACAACAATGACTGGCAATGAACAGTGGTATCTGTGTATTCTCTTAGATATTAAATACAGTGGATTGATAGACAATCTCAGAAGCCGTAAGTACCTGGTATGGATTTTGCAATTACTGGAGGGAAAAAGGAAAGTCAGAATAATAACATAGAAAGTGATAAGAAAAATAGAACAAAAGGACAATATTAGGGGGATCTGATCCTACTTTAATCCTTATACACAATTTGAAATGCATTTCTTCGAATGCTACTACCTATACCAGTTATTGCTAAAAGTAAGAGTTCATGTACTGTTTGTGTCTAGATCAGTGAGCTCTAATTTTAACTTTATGTAAATGAAAAAACTAACCACATTCATCCATATTAGAAGTAGCCCAGAAACAAAAGTAGTATAAAATTTATTTGAAACATCAATGCATAGTTTCTATTTATAAAATATATTAGTTACTTGTGTAAACTTGCACACATGATGGAGATACAGAAGGAAAAATAAGACAAGTTTAGCTATCAGCAAAAAGACAAGCAAGTCTATTAAACCACACATAACACAATCTATAGAAGCAACATGGTTATGCACATAGGCTCATCTTGAAAAAACACCAATAATTATAAAATAAAAACCTGGGTTTCTTTATATTATTGCTGCTTCTAATTAGAACATGTTTCTACTCCAGATTTTAATCAGGGCTTTCCTCAGTGCTATTTTGACATCCTTATTCCTCAAACTGTAGATCAAGGGGTTGAGCATGGGCCCTACATTAGTATAGAAAACTGAAGAAATTTTTCCCTGCTCCATAGATCCAGGAGAAGAATATTTAAGATACATGAATGCTGCTGACCCAAAAAAAAGAGAAAGAGCAATGATGTGAGAGCTACAGGTACTGAAGGCTTTTGATCGTCCTTGAGCAGATCTGATATGAAGAATGCTAGTGAGGATAAAGACATAAGAAATCAGGATGGTAAAACTGGGTACTGTGATATTAATTCCCACAACTATCAGAACTACCACCTCATTGACATAGGTGCTGGTGCAAGAGAGTTGGAGAAGAGGAAGAATGTCACACAGGTAATGGTTGATGATATTGACATGGCAGAAGGTCAGTCTAAGCATGCAGCCTGTGTGGGCAGAGGCTCCAGCAAATCCCATCATGTATGCTGCAACAGTTAGCAAGCAACAGACCTGATGGGACATGGTGACCCTATACAGCAGTGGATGACAGATGGCCACATAGCGGTCATAGGCCATTGACGTCAACATGTAGCATTCCGAGATGACAAAAAAGAGAAAGAAAAACAGCTGTGTCATGCACCCGACATAGGAGATGATGTTCTCCCTTGATACAAAGTTCATCAGCATCTTGGGGGTGAAAACAGAAGAGTAACAGAGATCAATGAAGGATAGGTTGAAGAGGAAGTAGTACATGGGGGTGTGGAGGTGAGAGTCGAGACCGATGAGAATGATCAAGCCAAGGTTGCCCACCACAGTGACAATGTAGATCATTAGAAAAAGGAAAAAGAGGGGTTGCTGGAGCTCTGGGCGGTCTGTTAATCCAGCAAGAAGAAATTCAGTCACTGAGGAGTCATTTCTAACCAATATTGTCCTCTTTGGAAATCTGTGAGGACAGAAGAAAGTCCCGTTAATAGAAACTCCAACTCTGGGGCGCCTAGGTGGCTCAGTCATTTGGGTGGCTGCCTTTGGCTCGGGTCATGATCCTGTGGTCCTGGGGTCGAGCCCCGCATTGGCTCCCTGCTCAGCAGAGCCTGCTTCTCCCTCTTCCTCTGCTTGCCGCTCTGCCTATTTGTGCTATCCCTGTGTCAAATAAATAAAAAAGAAAAGAAACCCCAGCTCTCCTCCCTCTCCTTACACAGTCTTATTTATGAGAAGACTCAGACCAGCAAATAAGTCCTCCTTCACTCCACAGGGTCAGAGTGGACAGGCACACACACCCTTTAACATTAAAACCACTCTGTCTTGTTGCAGGAGCAGCACGTGACAAACAACTGCTCCCGTCTTTACTAGAAGATACAGGGATGGAGCAGCTGAGGATAAAGGCTACCTGTTGGTGAGCTTCGGTAGTGGGGAGCTATCCCCAGCTCTCCCTTTCACTCATCTGATCCTTCACTTCCTCGTTCCTACTCTCATGTTTCTATTACCCTACCCAATACCTTAGTTCCCTGTCATAACTACCATGAAAGCAAGGATTCCTCTTGGGCACAGACCATACCACAATAGTGTTTCATAGAAGAGAATCCCTACCCGTCTACAATGTTTTCAGATAACTTACTGCAAGAATCCATAAAGTCAGTAATGGATAACAAGTATTGAGGAGAACCTTGGTAGCCTAAGATTTATAATTCATCATATACTCAGGTATTTCTATACACTCCCCCTTCTCTGGTCCATCTTAGCTGGACAGAGAATGAACAAAGGAAAGTGGATGTATTTTCCTTGGTTTTGTAGGAGGGCATGAAAGAGAAAGATAATTAATGTGGACATTGATTAAAGTTTATGAAAATGGATCAGGTTGTATGCTTATAACACATAACCTTTTTTCTATGTGCATTTCAATTAAAAACTTTATCTTAGGAAAGAGATAAATCTCTTCCTTTGATCTTGTTATATTCTGCATGTGTCACTTGGTACTGGTATAGCTATCTTGCTGCCAGACGAAGGATGAAGCCAACACAGAGAGGGTATGCTCAGAATAATGCAGGTGGTACAGTTAGAGCTTCATACATTGAGTTTCTTGTTATTCAATATAAATACTTTTCCTCATTTTTCAAGAAGAGAGAGAATAAGAGATAAATAGAAATGTGATTAACTTACTCTCCCTCCATTGAAAGAACTGTGCTGACCCTCTATGTGATCTTCTTCCTTTATTGGCCAAAGATCACATCACAGATATCACAGTCTGAGCATTCCAGGAGTCATTCTTGGTTGTAGATCAAACTTGTTGCTATAAACTTACTAAGAAAATATGAAGGGCAACTACACACTTGACACCTGTGCCACTGGGTCATAGCGCTCAAGGCATGTGCTTAAGGCTTATATATGAGAAATCCAGGTCCATGTCCTTTAGGACCTTCCCATCATGCTAAGCTCTATAGGGAAGAAACTGGTGTCTCTGTTTATAACCTAATTGTGACAATAAATATTAATTTCCCATCAGGGACTATACATTCCCTAGGGTATATAAGAAAGGATCCTATCTGTCCCCTGTAATTAAAATGTTATTGAAAACTAAGGAGGGTATGTGATGTGATGAGCACTGGGTGTTATACACAACTGATGGATTGTTGAACACTACATATGAAACTAATGATATACTATACATTGTATAATTAAATTTAAATTAAGAAAAAAAATTCTCTAATTATATTTCTAGGTAACATATTAGTTTTAAGGATTTAAGTTCATAAGGATTTGTGAATATTTCAGTAAAGTTTATTTCGCCTTTTTAAAATACTTGAGTCCTTTTAAATATTCAGTGTGTAAGCAAATTATATAGAGATCAACCAAGGAACTTTTGAACTGATTTCAGAGATTATTACTTAATAAAAATCATTTAATATAAAAATGACCCATTATTTCATGGAAATTTAATTATCCTGGGTATTCTGACTCAGTATGTATTTGCTTTTAACATATTATATCAAATCTATAAGAAAAATCACTGTTAAGCTTCCATTTCAAGAAAATATGACTTTAGAATTCCCAGTTCTATATTAATTCATGATCATGCTGTGAGAAGGCATCTAATTTTTTATCTTGAAATTATCACAAGTTCACAGGAAACTGCAAAAATAATGTATGCAGTTCCTTGAAACCAACCCAGCTTCCTACTGTAATAACATCTTTAACAACTGTAGCATAATAGCAAAACCGGGAAATTGACATTGGTATGATAATGTTAACGGGATAGGACTACAAACATTTTCCCCTTTCAGCAGTTTTATATATACTGTGTGTTTTGTTATGCATGTAGATCTATGTGATCTGACCATGTAGTATGTGGTATGTGATCATGACCACAATCACGAAAGAGAAGTGTCCCACTACCATGCAGGAACTCCCTTCTTCACACCCATTTCCTCCCACCTTCCTCTGTGTCTTCTGGCAGCCATTAACCTCTTCTCCATCTCTACAGTGGAATCATCCTAAAGGCAACAAATGAGACTGCATCATGTATAACCTCTGAAACTGGCTTTGTGCACTAAGCATGATGCTCCTAAGTCCATCCCAGTTGTTGCATGCATCAATGCTCCATTTCTTTTACTATAGAGTTGTGCTGCATTTTTTACAACCCACATTTATTCATCCTTCTGTAGTAATTTAAAAATAATGAGGTTGTTTAATACACAGCTATTTTATTTATGGAAAATGTTTCAGGGGCAGGGGCAAGAAGATCACAGTTGAGATTGGTTCTTCTTGCAATTTTCTCTTTTTTGAATGAATTTTACTGTGTTACAATTTAAGTACAATAAAATGCATCCACTTTAAAAGTACAGTTTTTCAATGACTTTCATGTTATTGTAACTGCCACCATAATCAAGATATAATCAAGATATAATCATATATATGATATAATCATATATCATATATTTAAAGAGTATGATATAATCATACTCTTTTGCAATCCAACTCCTATCCTTTTAATCATGAAGGGATGTTGAAATTTGTCAAATGCTTTTTCTGCATCTATTGAGAGGATCATATGATTTGTATCTTTCATTCTATTAATCTGGAGTATCATGTTTATTGATTGGCATATGTTGAATTATTTTTGCCTCCCACGGATAAATCCCACTTGATAATGGTGTATGATCCCCTTAATGTGCTACAGAATGTAGAATTTTGTTTGGAGATTTTACATCAATATTCATTAGAGATAGCAGCCTGTAGTTTTCTCTTCTTATAGTGTCCTTGCCTTGCATTGGTATGAGGGTAATTCTGGCCTTTTACGATGAATTGGACAGTGCTCCCTCCCTAAAATTTTGGAAGAGTTAAGGTTTGGCATTAATTCTTTAACTGTGTGGTAAAAGTCACCAGTGAAACCATCAGGTCTTGGGCTCTTCCTTCTTAGGGATTTTTGATTATTGATTCAGTGTTCTTACTTGTTATTGGTCTGTTCAGATTTTCTATTTCTTCATGAATCAGTCTTGCAAACTGTATGTTTCTAAAAACATATCCATTTCTTCTAGGTTAGCCAATCTGCATATAATTGTTTGTTGTCTCTTATGGTCCTTTGTATTACTGCAGTATTAGTTGTAATGTCTCTACTGCATTATAGTATCATCATGTTATCATGGTCTTCTTTTTTTTTAATTTATTTTTTATTTATTTTCAGCATAACAGTATTCATTATTTTTGCACCACACCCAGTGCTCCATGCAATCCGTGCCCTCTATAATACCCACCACCTGGTACCCCAACCTCCCACCCCCCACCCCTTCAAAACCCTCAGATTGTTTTTCAGACTCCATGGTCTCTCAAGGTTCACCTCCCCTTCCAATTTCCCCCAACTCCCTTCTCCTCTCTAATTCCCCATGTCCTCCATGCTATTTGTTATGCTCCACAAATAAGTGAAACCATATGATAATTGACTCTCTCTGCTTGACTTATTTCACTCAGCATAATCTCTTCCAGTCCCATCCATGTTGCTACAAAAGTTGGGTATTCATCCCTTCTGGAGGCGTAATACTCCATAGTGTATATGGACCACATTTTCCTTATCCATTCATCCGTTGAAGGGCATCTTGGTTCTTTCCACAGTTTGGCGATCGTGGCCATTGCTGCTATAAACATTGGGGTACAGGTGGCCCTTCTTTTCACTACATTTGTATCTTTGGGGTAAATACCCAGTAGTGCAATTGCACTATCATGGTCTTCTTTATCTCTTGTTATAGCTATTGAGTTAAAGTCTATTTCATCTGATGAAGAATAGCTAACCCTACGTTTTTTTTGGTTTCATCTTGCATGGAATATTTCTTTCCACCCCTCATTATTGTCTCTGTGTCTCTTTTAAGTTTCTTGCAGGCAAGATATAGTTGGGTCTTGTTTTTCATTTGTTTGTTTACTTATTCAGCCTTTCATTGGAAAATTTAAGCTATTTACATTTTAAGTAATTACTGATAGGTAGGTACTTATTAATGTCTTCTTAATTATTTTCTGGCTCTTTTGTAGCTTCCTTATTCCCCTCTTCCTCTCTTGCTGACTTCCTTTGTGACTGGATGACTTTCTGTAATGGTATGCTTCAATTCCCTTCTCTTTGTCCTTCTATATCTACTGTAGGCTTCTGTTTTGTGGTTACTATCAGATTGACATAAAATATCATATAAACATTACGGTCTATTTTAAGGTGATAACTTCAATCACATACAAAAACTATATTCTTTTACTCTCTTTTCATATTTTGTTTTTGATGTCACAATTTATCTTTTTATATTGTGTAAACTTTAACAAATTATTGTAGCTATAGTTATTTTTTTAAGATTTTATTTATTTATTTAATAGAGACACAGCAAGAAAGGGAATACAAGCAGAGGGCATGGGAGAGGGAGAATGCGGGGCTTGATTTCAGGACCCTGGGATCATGACCTGAGCCTAAGGCAGACACTTAGACTGAGCCACCCAGGCGCCCCAGCTATAGTTATTTTTAATACTGGTATCCTTTAATCTTTACTAGAGTTAAGTAGCTAATCACCATATTGTAGTACTAGAGTATTCTGAGTTTGACTAAACATATTTACCAATGTGTTGTCTATTTTCTAATGTTTCATGTTACCAGTTAGTTTCTTTTTGTTTCATCTCATGGCATTCTTTCAGTATCTCTTATAAAGCAGGTCTACTGCTAATGAATTACCTCAGTTTTTGTTTGTTGGAAAAGTCTTTATCTCACCTTTATTTCCCAAAGACAACTTTACTAGGTAAAGTATTCTTGGTTCACAGCTTTTTTTTTTCAGTATGTTGAGTACAGGATCCTGGGTTTCAAGGTTTCTCCAAAGAAATCTACTGAGAGCCTTACAAAGGTTTTTTGGTATGTCAGGGTTATTTTTCCTCTGGCTGTTTTGAAAATTCTTTCCATTAATCTTTGATTTTAAATAACTTAATTATAATACGTCTTGAGGAAGATCACTTTGGGTGGAATATCGGGGTGAACTATTAACTTAATAAAGTTAAGAGTTCAAATCTCTCCCCAGATTTAGGAACTTCTCAGCCATTATTCCTCTAACCAAGCTTTCTGACCCTTTTTCCACCCTTCTCTTTCTGGAACTCCAATAATGTCTACAGTGTTTCTCTTAATGGTATCCCACAGGCCATGTGAGCTTTCTTTATCCCTTTTTATTATTTTCCTATGTTCTCACTGCATAATTTTTAAATGTCCTGTCAAAGACTCATTCTTCTGATCAATCCAGGCTAATACTGATACTCTTTCCTGCATTTGTCATTTCATTCATCGTATTCTTCAGCTCCAGATTTGTTTGCTTCATTGCGATGGTTTCTGTCTCTATGTTAAACTTCTCATTTTGTTTGTGTATTGTTTTCATGAGTTCACTGAATCATCTTTTTGTGTTTTATGTGTTTTCTTATAGTTTACTGTGCTTCCTTAAAACAGCTATTCTGAATTCTTTATAAGACAAATCACAGAGCTCCATTTCTTTGGGATCTGTTTCTAGAAAATTATTGTGTTCCTTTGGTGGTGTCGGGTTACACTGATTTTTCATATTGAAGACTGCTGTTATCTTCGTATATGAAGAAGCAGCTACTTCCTCCAGTCTTTCTGACTTGCCTCAGCAGAGAATTACCTTCTGTCACCCCTGCTAGTGATTCTGATGCTTTCTCAGACCTTTCTATAGTTATTCCTACTCCAAACTTCTTATTTCATCTTATGGCAGAATTCTTAAACCTGTATGCCATCCCTCCAACCAGCAAAGCCAGGTTAGTTGCTGAGAGCCTCCTTTTTGCTAAACTGAACACTTTTTGCTAGACTGAACGCTCAATGCGTGATTTTTTAAAGATGTATTTATTTATTTGACAGAGATCACAAGTAGGCAGAGAAGCAGGCAGCAAGAGAGAGGAAGGGAAGCAGGCTCCCTCCTGAGCAGAGAGCCCCATGCAGGACTCAATCCCAGGACCCCAGGATCATGACCTGAGCCAAAGGCAGAGGCTTTAAGCCACTGAGAGCCACCCAGGCACCCTCAATGTGTGATTTTTCTCCAGCCTGCAGAGTCAGGCCATCTTTCCACATGTGCTTACTGGCCATCTTCTCACTGGAAGCACATGTGGAAAACCATCCACAGGATGGGGTTATGTATGGGTAAGGCGCACAGTCAGGGGGTGCTCATGGCTACTTGAGAGCATCCCCAGTGGCTCAACAGCCAGCTTCCCAATGTACCCAATCCCGGTACGATTAGTAGGATGCACATTCCTCTGAAGTCCTCCAACGGCCCTACCTGCGACTGCCCAGAAACTCCCACCCTCAGCCACACAATATACCTCAGCTATCTGAACGGGATGAGAAGTGGATCTCTTTGGCAGTGTCTCCCATACCTGAGGAAACCAGAACTTCATTCCCATGCTCTTATTTTCCCCAGTGGCAAGAAACATGAGTCACAAGTTACAAGAATAACTTTTTTGGCAATGAGCTATGTTGCCTTGAGGGAGGAAGGACATAGGTAAAGTGAAACTGTTCCTCTTACCCTCTTCAATGCATCCAATCTTGGATTTGTTTTTACTCCAACAGTGTGCTGGTATTTCTGGGCTAAATTCCTGGACTTCCACAAAGGCTCTCTCATCTGAGGGTAATTGTCAAAATTGCTATTTTGGGGGGGAAAAAGTAAAAAATTATTATTACACCATGATGTAACATATTGTTCATCTTATGATCTTATTACATTATTCATCTTGGAATTTCCTCTAAGCCAACCTAAGTCAAGACTCTCATTCTTCCTTCTCCAAGAATAAAGAATGGGACAGCCAGAATTTGGTTGATCTACTAATCAATAACAAGGGGAACACATATCATTACTCTTTCTGTAAGTGCCCATCATTATGTGTGTATCTTTGAGTGTGTGTCTGTGTGTGGGTGTGTGTGCCATGTTTTATTGTTAACACCAAAATGTAAAGAATCACATTTCAGGAGATGTTTTATCTAGCAAGATGTGAGAGGATGCAGACAGGAGCTCCAAGGGCTCTGGCTGGACTCCCAAACTCTGGCGTCTGCCTGGTCAGAATGCTCCACTTCCTGCAAAGGTTCTCCCTTAATAACAGGCCTAGAACAGCCTGCTCAGAGCAGCAACACACCATGCTGCACAAAAAAACCCTGACATTTTCCACCTAAAAAAATGTTGCTGCTGTCACCCCTGCCTAAGAGGTGGCTTTGATAACAGACAATAAGCTGTCAGAGAGTGAAAGTGTCCCCCAAACACCACCATCCTCCCTTCTCCAGCTTCTCAGAACTGCTGCCTTTGCTCAGTGGACTTAAATCCTCTGAAATAATTTTGCTCGTGTGATCTCTTACACTTGTAAGAAACAAAAACACAAATATTGGGAAAGAAATAGCAGGAACACTAATTTCCACAGTGCTAGAACCTACCGTGGGGACTTTCTAAACATTTAATGCCAAAATGTCTCATTTGAAATCAGTTACTTTTTGGAGGTAAAGAAGATACAGAAAAAGAAACTGAGACAGATTTTGCAGGTTTGTGACAAAGAGGAAAGGATCCAACAACAGGGCGAAGTTGGAGTCTGCTGGGTACCTGCCCGGCAAGGACCACTTCCATCTCATAGTGTGCCAGGACCCGGTGGGGCAGTGATCTGGGGCTCAGGCACCAACACCCTCTATCCCCTGCCCTTGCCTGTTCGAGGAAGCAGTCCTCACCCAACCTTTTTCTGGGCATAGCTGGGGATGGGCCTGTGAATGTGTCCTCAGAGGATGCTGGGGATCCTTCGTGAAGCTGGGGTATCATCATCTACCTGGATTGAGTTTTATTGTGCTGCAAAGCCTAATCCTCTCATCCCCCACCAGTTGCTAGCTTGAGCCACGTTGGAGGAGTGAGCCAGATCTGCTTCAGTTGGCATTGGCAGGGCAGCCTCTCAGGGATCCTGTGTCCTGCCCCTTTGCCTACACTGGCCCTACTGCACCTCCTGAGAGAGAAACCTTTTCGGTCTGGCTCCACCCCTCTTTCAAAAACTGCCTGCAACCAGGTCTTGCTTCCCCACAGCAAAAGGACAGGCCACCAAGGAAGATGCAGGGAGGGCAGCCAAGAAATAAAAATCCAAGCAGGGCAAGAAGTGAGACCTCATCAATTTGAAATGGAGACAGGAGAGAAAGAGCCTGAGAAGGTAGGAGGTCCTGCGAGAGAAGATGGGGCTGCCAGGAGAACAGTACGGAGGCAGCAGAGTGAAGGAGCAAGGCAGGAGACTGTGCAGGGAGGGGAACCCTGAGAATGCAGAAGCCCCAAAACACAAGGCCCTGATAGAATGGGGGACTGAAGCACAAGAAGATGGGCCCTCCCTAAAAGACAGAGGACTAAGGCAGGAAGAGGGGGCTCCCTGAAGTGAATGAAGGCCTAAAAGGCTGGAGGCGGATGCAGAGAGGTGGCTGAGGGCCCAGAGACAGGCCCTGAGAAAGGATGGGGGTGGCGAGGGTAAGGCATGGGGCACTGAGAAGCTGGGGCCCCAAGGATGGAAAGGCTAAGGGACAAGAGGCAGAGCAACCACAGTGAGTCCCAAGAGGAGCCGAGCTCTGCCTGTTGTCAGCTGGGTTCCATCCAGACTGCTGTGACCTGGGGACCAGGTGCTCTGGCTGATGCAGTCACCCGCCACCTGAACTGGTGTGCCAAGAGACTTACTTCTTGCCTTTGAATGTTCCCAGGATCTTGGATGTGAACTTTCCTGCCTTGCTGTCCCTGGTGTCTTCCTCTGCCGGGCCCTCTTCCCTGCGCGGGACACCGAGCTGCTCCTTTGCCCTGAAGACCTCCCAGAGGCTACAGCCGCTTCTCTTGGCGCATGCTCTCCACGATGCCTTTCAGCCCGCCTCGCCCCGCCTCAGCCCGCCTCGCCCTGCCGCGCCGCAGGTGGGCAGTGTGTGCAGCCCAGCAGGCCGTGTGTCCCGGGGCTGACCGAGTGGAAGATGGCCGAACCTTTGTCCCTGTCGGGCGTGTCAGGGACCAGGCCGCACGCAGCTGGCCAGGCCGCACCAGGCCCGCACGCAGGCCTAGCTCAGGGCTGCCGTGGGCCGCGGCAGGGATTCCACGGTGCTTCTGGTCACGGGCGCCAGTACTTTCCAGAATGCCTTTCCAACCATCTCTCAGGTTCCTGCGGTCCAAGGTATTGGCCTGGTGGAGGCCGCACGCGCCCCCGGGACCTGCTCCTCTCCTGTTGCCGCCTCCATGCTGTCGTCTGGGCCTTGACGGCCGCTTAGGGCTCTCGGGCTGCCGGTTCTCCAGCGGCCCTCGTCCTCTGCGTGCCCCTCAGCCTTGGGGCTCAGCATCTGCTGCAGCTCGGGAGCCTTCGCACAGGACCTGCACGGGGCCTCCAGCCGCCCCCTCCGCCGGCCGGGCCTTCGGAGACTCCGGGGACAAGGTAAGGGTGAGGGTGCCCCCGCGCTCCGGCACAAGGGGCACCCAGAGCACACGCTCGCGTGCTCGCCGTCGGCTCAGGTTCCCTTTGGCGCTGCGCGGAGGTGGAGCCGCCCCTCGGCTGGGAGGAAGCGGGGCGGGGCCGGAGGAGCGCAGGCCAGGCGAGCCGCTGGCTCTGGGCAACGTGGTCTGTTTTAATCGATCTGTATTAATCATAAGCAGATCAGCCAAGGAAAAGTGTTTGAGTACGACCAAATTTGTTTTACAATCCCGGTATCCGGTATGCATGCGACAGCGTTTCAGAGACGCAAACACAGTCTTGTTAAGAATTTAGCAACTCAAGTACAATGTTTTACACATTTCTTTTCACCTTAAACTTATGATAGCTGGTCAAATAAGTAAATAAACGGTAGATAATGGGGTCATGTTTCCCACTGTCACAGAAATAAGATGCAAATAGGCAAAATAGGAAGGCTATAATGAAACTTGCGTTGCTAGATTAGAGTTGGAAATAACAGTATTAATTCATGTTTCTATTATATATTAAGATAGATGAATATAGAAATAATTAGATATGGAGATACACACAAGAGTTTGAATATACAGCATATTTCCCATCCTTTTCCACTAAGAGTGTTACCAAAATCCAAGTTCAGCTGCCTGTCACTCAAAAAGCCAATACTCAAGAGTTTTGATTGGAAAGGAATATGACCTTTATTCAGGAGGCCAGCCACTTGGGGAGAAGGTGGGCTCTTGTCCAAAGGCCAACTCCAAGGTTTCTGCCTGGCCCAGGGGTTTTAAAAAGAGTGTAGGGCAATTAATAAGGGGGAGTGCTGTGGTCCCTAACATTTCTTGATTACATGCCCTTGATTATAGAGGTTGTGCAAGGAAAGGGGTCTGGTTTCTGTTTCTTGACATACCCAGGTGTTCTTTCTTTCTAGGAAAGAATGCATGATCTGTAGATACACAAGCAGGGTTTAAAATGGTTAATCAATGATTAAAATGGTTAATCAATGATGCCGGGTAAGGGTGCTTGCTAAAGCTTAAAAACTACTAGGTTGGCTGGATGAGCTGAGGAAGCTTCAGAACCTAGAAACAGTGATACCCTAGTATCAATGAACACATCCAGCACCCAGATCTTATTTCTGAATAGTGTTTTCTGGCAATAAGAACTAGTGTTCCTTGGAGAAATGATTCATTTTAGAGTTGGACCAAGAAAATATCAGAACGATTCTGAAACATCTTATAGTGTCAGAGAGTAGAAACTTGATTTTTAAAAAGAAGATGGAGTCATAGTCAAAAATGCATATAATTCAACCTGGGAACTCCTAAGGACCAAAACTGGAATTATTTCGAGAACAAAATAAATAATGATACTATTGGATTATAATCCAAAGAACAAAGTAAATATCCATGAATCCATATGAATTTCAAATATATATAGATAGATAGATAGATAACTCCCGTCCAGGACGTAGGGGTTAATTCCTGTCTCCTGGACATAGTGACTTACTTCCAAAGAACTGAGTAGGAAAAGGGAAAAATAGTAAATTTACAGTGGAGAACATTGACAAAAATCACTTTAACTGGTTGATAGATTTAACATCACCAGTGGTGAGTCATGTTGATGTCATACAGACTTTGTTATGATGCAACAAGAAAGACTCTTCACTGGTCATTATTCTCTTGTCCAAGTATAAGAAAACATTATACAAAACCAAATGAGGGTATTCTACAACATATCTGACCTACACTCTTCAAAATTGCTATAGTCATAAAAAAAAAAAAGGCAAAGACTAAGAAATTGTCGCACATCAGAGACTAAGGAGATGTAGTAACTAAATGCAATGTGGCTTCCTAAATTGGATCCAGGAACAGAAATACGGCAGTTGTAGAGAAACTGGTGAAATCCAGGTTAAAAATCAGTATTTTCATTAGCAGTGTTATACTGAAGTTAATTTCTTAGTCCTGTGAAATTCATACTAGGGGGAATCTGCATCAAGAGTATATCCAGGAATCCTCTGCACTATCTTTGTAACTTTTCTATAAATCTACAATTATTTTTAAATAAAAAGTTATTTACAAAAGCACAAATCCCTCATCCCCACAAAAAGGTAGTATTTGATTTTATGTAAACCTCTTTATATATTTGCAAACATAATTTCTTCCTTTCTATAAATAGGAAAGCACTTCTGTACACATATTTATCTTCTGGGAAGATGAAAAAGAGTCACACTTCTTTCTTAGACAGAATCCCCATTTTGTGTCATCTTCGGGGGATGTGGTGCCCAACCTTCCACTATAGAATCCAAAAGGTAGAGAAGTTCTGCCTCTATGTTCCCAGGCCAGCAGGACATGCACATCGACCTAGACTCAGCCAATCCCATAACTCCTATCTAAGATTTTGGCCTGGAGCAAATAATGCAAATGCAGGGAGATGACTGGGAAACAAGCAGGTGGGTGCTGCTGTGTCCTGGGGCTGAGTCAGTGGTATGAATAGGGCGGGGACCCTGCAGCCTTGGGATCAACAATGTGGCCATACACTAGTCCTCTGAAATACTGCCTGCCCTTTGGCCTTTGGAGTTGCCTTGATTCAACCTATTCTCCAACTTTGGTTTTACAACTTCAAACCAAATCTCCCAATTCCCAATGTCCTTTCTATTAACTTTTCTTTTGTTTAAAGAAGCTAGAAACATGTTTTTTTTCCAGTTTAATGGAGATGTTATTGACATATGTCACTTTATCTGAGTCATTTTTCTACTGTTTGTCCACATAAAAACCCTGATAAATCTCACGTGTATAAGCCAAAATATAAACTACCTGATAAAACATGTATCTGTCAGATGAGTTAAATGATAAATTATAAATATGACTACACTTTTCAATACAAGATTTTAGGGTGTTTAAATCAACAATTACTGCAGTTTGTGTATTCTTCATACTTCCCTTCTCAAAAGACAAGAATCTAGCCTCCTCTTTGGCAAACAATGTCACTGTTGGCTTTCTCAGTAATAGAATAGGACTTACGAAACAGGTTTCATATAGTAGCAACTCATTTGCTCTCATTTTGGATTTTTCCACCAGAAATTATTAGAAGTAAAGCACACACACAGTTTACACTTTCTGAAAAAGATGGAAGGTCAGTGGAACTTCCAGCTGTGGCTGAATGAGAAGGTCGGCAAATACAAACTTGGATGGAATTGGCCAAAACAGCAATTCTGGCACTCTGAAAATGAACCAAATCTGAGAACTGGTGATGCTTCAGAAAGTGTGCAACTTTATGTAAGACAATGGGAGTCTGTGATGTTTTGCATAGAGCTCCTCCCAGTAACACGCCCTATTCCCAGCTTGGTAGAGTCAGAGGTTCCGCAAGGTGGGCCAAGCCAGGAGGCCTGGAAGCTGAGCTGCCACTGACAAAGGATGCTCACTCCATCCTGAACAGTAGGCAACATCAGTACGCACATCACGGAGCATAGTTGTGGATATGACATGAGTGTGAGGAAAGCAGAGAGAGCCAATGCTTCTACTGGCCTGAGGCTGTGGTATATTGTAGCAAGGTGGTTAAGGGAGTGACTCTTGAGTTAGACTGACTGAATTTAAATCCAGGAGGTTTCTGCACTTCCTGTAAGATTTTTGGACCAGTTGTGTAACCTCTTCCAGCCTTGGTATCCACATTTGTAAGATGTGAATAATTGTCCTATGGGTTAAATGATTTCGTGCATGGAAACTGGTAGAGTACTCACTGGTATGTAGGAAGAGTCTGATAAGTGTTTTGCTCTCCTTCTTGTTCATATTCCCCTATATGTGTATATAGCATGAACCAGTTCCCTACCTGCTTCCTTGACAGTTCTATTTCTGTGTCTCAAGCTAAATGCCCAAGAAAATGCATTCAACATTTTCTTATAATTCCCAGTATTGCTCCTCCTCTGATCATCATTTTCTAATTTTTTTTGCCACCACGTAGGCAAGTAATTCACAAAACTATTCAGCTCCTTCTTCTCATTCACCTTCTTAATCTAGTCTCCAAATCCCAGAGATTCTATCCCTTTGAAATCGTGCTCTTCCCTTTTTTTCTCAATTACACTAATTGGATAAGGTTCTCTTTCCCTCATGTTTAGGTTACTCCAGTACTTTCCTAATGTGAGTTCCTATGGAATATATAAAAATTTAATCTTTTTCACCTCCCTGTCACTGCACAAACACAAACACAAACCTTATCAAACCCTGTCACTGCACAAACACAAACCTTATCTTCCTTGCAGTATGGTTATAAATATAAATTAAGTTAGCTAAATCTTAGCAGTTCTATTATTAAGACTATTTTAAGTGCTATTTACAGATCACACATCAAATATTTGCTTTTGTTTTCTTTCCCTTTTTGTTTCCCTTGAAGCGCGTATTTTCAGGTGCTTTCATTTGCTTAATATTCCATGGGTTTCCCTGATTTATATCCTGCCTCTTCCCCCTCTCAGTACACACAGTTGTAGCTTATATATGTATGTATCATGTGGGATGTTAGCTGGTATTCTCGCAGTTTTCATCTTCTTTCCAAGAAACTTATGATCCACTCCACTGCTAGTGGGATGCCCTCTTTACTTTGTTGAAAAGCTAACATTGTGAGATCCCTCTTTATTATCTTTCTGGAAATTGTCTTCACCTCTTAACTGTGTTAGGTCCCCTGTTGCCTGCATTCTCTATCATCCTGTTTCTTGATTTCCCTCCTCGTTTTTGAAAATGAACTTTATTTTTTAGAGTAGTTTTTAGATTTATAGAAAAATTGAGGACGTATTACAGAGAATGTCCATATACCCATAGTTTCCCCTATTAGTAGCATCTTACAGTGCATTTGTTGCAATTTAATAAGTATATATTGTTATATTATCATTAAGTAAAGTCCATACTGTTTGTCCTTAGTGTTTAATTTGTTCAGATCCAGGATCTCATCAAGGTCACGACACCACATTTACTTGTCATGTTGCCTTAGGTTCCTCATCACTGTCAGTTTTCTTCCTCATTTTGATGGAGCAACTACTCCATTATTTCCTTAGAAAGGGTACATAGATTGAAAATTTAAAGACACTGAATTTCTGAATTGCTTTTATTTTATTGGCAGTTTAATGGGGAATACAATTCTAGTTTAAAAGCTGCTTTGTCTCGAATTTTGAAGGCACTGAACCACTGTTTATTTGGATTGCATTGAATCTATAGATCACTTTTAGGGGAGTGGACATGTTAACAGCATTGAATCTTCCAATCCTTGAGCATGGTGTATCTCTCATTTATTGAAATCTTTTTTAAATCTTCCTCAGGGCAAGGTTTTGAAGTTTTCAGTGTAGAGATTTACACATCTTTCATCAAATATATTTCTGACTATTTTAGTTAGGGATCCTATTGTAAATGGTATTTTTATTCATTTCATTTAAAAATTAATTTTTGTTAGTTATAAAGAAATGCAATTGATTTATGTTTAATGAGCTTGTATCCTAAGACTTTGCTAAGTCCATTTATTAATTCTTATATTTTGTTTTTGTGGGTTTTTTTAGGATTTTTCTGTATTAACAATCATATTTTTCTGTGAATAATATTTATCTTTTTTTTCCATCACTGACATTTTATTTCATTTTCTTACCCTTCAATAGCTAGACTCTTCACCAAATAGGGAAGAGAGAGAACAATCTTAGCTATTTCCAATCTTATAGGGAGACACTCAGTTTTTACCATTAACTGTGATTTTAGATATAGATATTTTATAAATTCCTTTTGCTGAATTGAGAAGATTTTCTATTTTTCTGACTTCTTAGGATAATTAATATTTTATCATACGTGGTCATATTACTTTCTCCTTTATTCTGTTACTGTTATGAATTATATTGAATGATTTTCAGAGTTGAAACCAACTTTGATTTGACCCCCACTTGGTCATAATACATTATCCTTTTTGTAGAACACTGTATTAGATTAGCTATTTTTTTTAAGATTTTATTTATTTATTTGATAGAGAGAGATCACAAGCAGGCAAAGAGAGAGAAGGAAGCAGGCTCCCCGCTGAGTAGAGAGCCCGATGCGGGGCTCGATCCCAGGACCCTGAGATCATGACCTGAGCCGAAGGCAGTGAGCTACCAGGCGCCCCGATTAGCTAATATTTTTAAATAATGTTTGTACTTATGTTTCTGTGAGAGATTGCTATTTTTTTATGTAATTCTTTTTTTTCATATTTTAGAAATTTATGTAATTCTTTGTCTCATTTGAATATCAGGGTTATGCTGGCCTCATAAAATGTGTTGAGAAGTATTTTCTCTTCATTTATATTTTGAAAGAATTTGCATTAAATTGGCATTATTTCCTCCTTACATGTTTAATAGAGTTAACCAGTGAAACCACTGGGGTCTGAAAATGTGAGAGAGAGGATGTGTGTGCATGTGTGTTTGTGCATAAAGGATAACTTACATAATTCAATTTGTCTAATAGATGTAGGACTCTTCGTGTAATCTATTTTTACCTAGAAACTCTTAACATTCCTTCAGGTCTTTATTCTCATAAGAAAAACATCTGTGTTTTTATATGGCAGGGTAGTTATTTCCAACAAGGTGTTTGTCTTGAATAACAGCAATAGTCATAATAGTCTTATTTTCAGCAATAGTCCTGATAATTTTTTGAATATTTACTTTTTCTGAGGGAGCACAAATTTAAAGATGACCAATGGTGTTTTTAACAAAACTAAAACCAAAATAATATTTCTGAATTCACTGAGAAGTGGATCATCTCCAAATCAATACAATACAGCTCTTGAACATATGTAGGATTTCAAAGATGATAGTTCTGAGAGGACTTCTAAGAAGCTGAAGAAAATGGCATCTTCTTAGATGTGCACCTCCCAATATGTCTGGTAAAAATAACATAAAACAGTAAGAACAAATAAACTCCATAAAAAAAAAAAATCACAGCATAATCCAAAGGCAGAAAATGCCCAAACTTCAAAATAACTGTAAATTTGAAAAGAAGAAACTCCAGATCCCAGGAAGCAATCTCTCTGCATCCTGCTCCGCTTCAGGTTTTTACAACAGGTAAGAGCAAGTGGGAAAAAATCAGGGAAGAGGGAGGAGGGCAGTTGTGATGGATATAATTTGATCTACAACCATAGTGAGAAAGAGTAAGTGTGCACCAACTATGAGAGAGAAAAAAATGTGCCGAGATAGATCAAAGCAAGATGTACAGGAAAGGAATGCAGATACGGAATTTGAAGGGGCACCTCTTGGTACCTCGAGAGAAGAAAAAAAAGAAAGGTCTGTGTTTGAACCATGGCTCTCCCATTAGTTGTTGTGACTTTGAGAAAACCATTTAACCCTACCTTTGGTTTCCCCACATGTGAAATAGAGAGGCCTGTGTCAGATAGTTGTGAAGATTATAAAAGAATTAATAAAAATAAATAATAATTTTATTATTATATAATAAGTTAATAAAAGAATTTAGTATTGTGACTAGCACCACTTATCTATGAGTTGTACAATTGTTAGTTTCTTTTATTGCTTCTCTAATTAAGCCGAGAAAACCAAGATCTGTATCTAATTCCTTTTTGTGCTCAGAGTGCCTTGCAACTTAAATCCTCTAAGAGATGTTTCTTGAATGAAATGAGTCAATAAAAGCTCCAAAGTAATCAGATAACTTGTTTGTGGAGTTTAAACCTCAGGGACAGTATCCCTCTCTAAGCCGAGGCACAGGTGTTTTTTGCCAGTGGAATTATGACTTTGTGTACTCTCAGACATCACCTTAGAGATTCAGCAATAGGGCTTCTGATTAGACATAGCAGATTGAGCCCAGGTATTTAACCACTCTTACTTTCTGAAAGCCCACTAGAATGATTATAAAGGCATTAGAAGTCAGGAGCACAAGTATGTTACCTAAACCACTAAACCACTGGGACAAAGAAAACAGTTGGGGAAGAAGAGTGGGAAGAAATTTGGAAAGCTGGAAAGCAGAAAAATGATTAGTAACTGACTCAGTCTCCAGGAAGCTCAGTTCTAAGCTACGTGGTAGAAGCAAATATGACACACTTCCTCATCTCCTGTATGCTCAGTCATTTGGTGGCACAAATCACTGCTGAAAGTAGAAGTGAAGGAAAAGCTAAAAACAGGAGAGCTCCATGAAAGTTTAAAAAAAAAAAAAAAAAAGACCCACCACCCCCGCCCTGGGTAAATGCTTCCCCTGAAGCAGAAGACTGGAGATTGTTCTATATTAAGTGTAGAATGGAGGATCTCTGGAAGGAAGGCACTTGAGTGTGGTCATACTACACTAAAAACAAGAGAAAGAGTTGGAAGTTCACATATTGAATATTATCATTTAAATATGAATATAAAACAAAGACACTTTCAGACATCAAGATGGGGTCAAGACCTGCAAGATGGAAGAAGGCCAGCTATCCAAACACTCTTTTAATCTTCTTCCTGGTCACAAGACTAGACTATATTTCCCAGCTTCCCTGTTAAGTACAACCTGGTGACTGAGTTCTTACAGAATGAAATAAAAACAAAATCTAAGTGTGCTAGTTCTAATCCCACAAAAACTTCACTTTCATAATCTCTCATGATGTTTCCTCTTTGGCCAACTTGATGTAAAAGAGTATGTGTTGAAGGTGACAGAGCTAAAAGAAGGATGTTAGGTCCAAATTTATTATTTTTAGGAAGCAGTCTATGATTTAGGAGCCATGTCTTGGACTTCCAATGAGTGAGATAGAAGCTTACTGTATTTTAATTATGTATATTTGATTTTGAACACTTAAGTTTTGTAAGTATTGAAAGATGATTTAAGCAATTAGGGGAGAGTGTTGAGATTAATTCATTGTAAGAACATAGAAAGTTGAACCAAGGGGGCGCCTGGGTGGCTCAGTGGGTTAAGCCGCTGCCTTCGGCTCAGGTCATGATCTCAGGGTCCTGGGATCAAGTCCCGCATCGGGCTCTCTGCTCAGCAGGGAGCCTGCTTCCTCCTCTCTCTCTCTGCCTGCCTCTCTGCCTACTGTGATCTCTCTATGTCAAATAAATAAATAAAATCTTTAAAAAAAAAAAAAAAAGAAAGTTGAACCAACAAAAAACCCAGACCATTATTTTCTGGAGCGAGAATAAGGATTGCAAAGGAAAAGTAATCAGTATATCTCACTACTTAGGTATGCAGAGCATGGGGGCACCTGGGTGGCTCAGTCAGTTAAGTGTCTGCCTTCGGCTCAGGTCATGATCCCAGAGTCCTGGAATTGAGCACCTCATCGGGTTCCCTACTCAGCAGGAAGCCTGTTTCTCCCTCTCTCTCAGCAATACCCCCCAGCTCTTGTGTGTGCTTGAGTGCTCTCTCTCTCTCAAATAAATAAATAAACATTTTTTTTATTTTTAAAAAAAAGATGTTTATTTATTTTGGAAAGAGAGAGAGAATACAAATGGGGTGAGAGTAGAGGAAGAAGCAGACTCTCCAGTGAGCAGGGAACCCAAAGTGGAGTTCAATCCCAGGACTCCAAGATCATGACCTGAGCCAAAGGCAGACGCTTAATAGACTGAGCCACCCAGGTGCCCCAATAAAATCTTTGGGGGGGAAAAAAAGGTATGCAGAGCATGTATATCTTTATAAATCATGTAAACACTGAATATTGATTTAACTTAAAAAAAAAAAAAACTATTGGGAGGATGGAAACACTGGGAAGTATATTTGTGATGGTGGAAGGCGAAAACTGGCTAAGTTCCATTTCCCAAACTTAAAGTCAATTGACAAGACCTAATACTGACAAATTGAGAAGCCACTACATATTATTTAAAAATATGGAATTAAAGATGGGAGGGAGGTAGGGAGAGAGAGGATAGGGGAGAAGGAAGGAAGAAATGCATTCATAGCAGCATGAATAAAAATGAGTAAGATTGAATCCTTGCCCTCTGGGAGTGTGCAGGTCTACGGGTAAGCTTGTTGTGTGTATGGGAGTGTGCACCCGACGCCTGAGCAGCACACGGAGAGAGCACTTCAGGTACTGAGAGTGGGGACAGGGGAAGAGATCCGAAGGGATGCTCCATCAGAAATGAGGACAGGACTGAGTCTTGAAGAATGAATCTGTGGTATCCAAATGAGGACGAAGGGAGCAGGTATTTCAGGCAGATGAATCAACATGGAGCCAAGCAATCATCAGAATGTATGAGAGGTGGGGGTATGGAGAGGGTGTTTGGGTTATGGACATGGGGGAGGGTATATGATATGGTGAGCACTGTGAAATGTGCAAGCCTGATGATTCACAGACCTGTACCCCTCAGGCAAATAATACATTATATGTTAGTAAAAATTTTTTTTAAAAAATGTATGAGAGGAACTTCAGTCTCTTCAAAGACTGGAGACATGGGGGATAGCACTGTGGGTGCAGTTCAGAAGCAAACTCTAGAGAACTTTCTTTGACCAACTGAGTGGTTTGCACTTGTGCTGGGAGAGAAGCAGAGGGATATAGGGAAGGGAATGATACATTCTCTATAGGTAATTCTTTATAAAATGTGTGAATAGATTTCAGAGAAAATGGTTGTGGACAGCAGAATTCTAAAACATGACTCCTCAGTGATCTTCTCCCTTGTATAATCCTCTCTCCTCTGAGTGTGAGGAGAACCTGTGAGGTATCACTCGAGTGACTGTGCTATGTTATATGGTATAGCTGACCTTAAATTAGGGAGGTTATCAGAGCAGGCCAAATCCAATCACACAAGCATTTTAAAGGCAGAGAATTTTTTCTCAAGCTTGTGGTAGAAGGGGATAGTTGGAGAGTCAAAGCCCAAGATGGATTCATGGGTTGTTTATTGCTGGATTGAAGACAGGAGGACTATACAAAGGAATGCAGGTAGCGTGTAGAAGCTGAGAGTGACCCGTAGTGGATAGCCAGCAGGGGACTGGAGACTGACCTCAAGGAACTGAATTCTGCCAACAACCTGAATGACCTTGGAAACACATTCCTCCCCCAGAGCCTCCAGAAGGAAATGCAGGCCTGCCCACACCCTGATTTCAGTGTGGGCAGAGAATCCAGCATGACATTCTGTACCAGACTTCTAACCTACAGAACTATGACTAATAAATGGGTGTTCTTTTAAGACATTAAGTTTATGGTAGTTTATTACACAACAATAAAAAACTAATGTAATGGGTGATGGTAGGACCCCAGGTTAAGAAAGCTTTTAAAGTATTCCAAACTTGAGGCAAAGGAACTTTATCAAAGGCAGTACAGTGAAGAGGAAGGGTAAGAAACCAGGGACTTTAAGGAAATAGAATTACGTAAACTTTGAAGAACAGATGCTAATTGTTAGTTGGAAGGAGGAGCCCAGAATGACAACCCATTTCTAGATTAGCTCATGAGTTTAAGGATGGTGCCGTTAACTTAGAAAAGGATAGCAAGAAGAGAAATAGTTCTGGAGCCACAAGGAGATGCTGAATTCAATTGGGTAGGGATGTCTAGTAAACAGCTGGGTACAGAATTAGGAACTTGGGGAAGAGGTCCCTATGTAGATATAGATAAGGGTAAAGATGAAGGAAACCTAATACTTAGCACTTAGCATATACCAAGAAGTGTGCTAAATGTGCTGGAGATTGAGGCATTTAATCCTCAAAGCAATCTAAGAAAGTAGGAACTATTATTAAACTTATAATGTAGATGAAGTAAAATACAGTCAGAGTGATTAAGTAATTTGTCCAAGATCACACACATAAGTAAGCAGAGGATTTTGAATTCAAGTCTGATTAATTTGACTCCAGATTTCATTCTGTTTTTAAAGATTTTATTAATTTATTTCAGAGAGAAAGAGAGAACAAGATGGGGGAAAAGCGGAGGGGGTGAGAAAGGGAGAGAGAATCTCTCAACCATACTCTGCACTGAGCGCAGAACCCAGTGCAGGGCTCGATCTCACAACCTGAGATTATGACTTGAGCTGTAACAAAGAGGTGGATACTGAACCAACGGAGCCACCCAGGCACACTCTAGAGTGGAGTTATTCTTTTAATATTTCTCTATTATACTTTTCTATAGATATGAAACACACAAAAAGATGGATAATATAAAGTTATGACATAATTCTATACCAATCGCAAAACAATGAAAAAAAAAAATATTATTGGCAATGGTAATGGCTCTGCCCCTGAACACTCCTCTTTCTTAATGCAGCATGAACTCTAGGATAAGTAGGAGCACAAAGGAGGCTACTCCCTCCCTGCACAGAAGATCCAAAATTTTTAATGTGAACTGATGCTTGGAGAACATTGAGTCCCAAGGGAACTAATGTTAACTTATTGACAAAGGATGTAAACACAGGCTCAGTAATTTCTTCCCTCAGGAGCCTGATCAAACTTTAATGCTAAATGAGCCTTGTTTTCCAAGCTTCTGAAAAAGTTGCCGAGATCCACAGAGAATAAGATAAATTCATAATATTAGCCTGCTGATGGTTTGGAGACATTAAGTTGATGCATTTGCCTTGCCCTGAAGACATTTTCTGCAAATCCACAAACAGAAGGGATGTTGGCTTCTCCATTTTCAGGGCCTTTGTCTTCTTCAGGACAGTGAAGGGAAAAGAACACTTCGGGGTCTGGCAGTAGTGATCTCCAGGCAAAAGGAAGTTGGGCAACTGAGTCCTTCTGTTCTGAAGTTTTCATTCCCACGGCTACAGCAGGGGAGAGGTGTAGGGAGGCCACTTGTCCTTCCTAAACAATTCATTGTGATTTTGAGGTAAGACTGGATAAAGGGAATGGGCAGGAGAAGTTCATAACAATAGGGGAATTCAAATTCCTCTAGTTACAACATGTGGTCTTGGACAAGTTACTTAATCTCACTGAAACTTTTTATTTCTTAGCACTTTCACTAAGCCGGGTACTGAGTTTCTGAAAGGGGAGTGGGAGAGAGTGGGTCAGACAGTGGGTGCAGTGGGTATCACAGTGACTTTACTGTCTCAGAGCTCCAGGGATTTTCATAGGAAGTGGTCCCAAGTACAACTTCGGCTCCTTGGTTCTCTATCTGTATGACCTTGACCAGCCCATTCATCTCTTCAAGATACTGCTTCCTTATCTCTCACATGTGATCATCACTTTTGGTGTCCATGCTAGAAGTCTTCATCCTGGATTATGTTAGACCAGGGGAGGTGAGGAGATCTGAAAACTGAGATCTGAAAACATGGAAGAAAAGGACAGCAAGAGAAGAAAGTTAAAGATGGAAAGTCCTTGCCCTGACTCTCCTTCCAGGTCGCTGTCCCAACAGCCGCACCTGAGCCTCTTCCTCTAGAAGGCCTTACTCTAGAAGCAAAGGATCTGAGCTCCTTCCTGATGTCCCTTCCTTCCTTCTCTCATTTCCTCATAGATCACAGCCCTGCAGATAATGGCTACGGAAAATGGCTCTTCAGTGATGGAGTTCATTCTGGTAGGACTAACAGATCAGTCTCAACTTCAGTTACCCCTTTTCTTTCTCTTCTTCCTGAACTATGTTGTCACTGTGGTAGGGAATCTGAGCTTAATTACTCTAATTTGCCTGAATTCTCACTTGCATACTCCCATGTACTTTTTCATCTTCAACTTATCCTTCATAGATCTCTGCCACTCCTTGATCATTACTCCTAAAATGCTGATGAACTTTGTATCAGAGCAGAATATCATCTCCTTTACAGAATGCATGACTCAGCTGTTTTTTTTCTGTTTCTTTGTCCATTCTGAGTGCTATGTGTTGACAGCCATGGCCTATGATCGCTATGTGGCCATCTGTAAACCCCTGCTGTACACAATTACCATGTCTCCTCAGGTCTGTTCTCTGCTGATGTTTGGTTCTTATGTGATGGGGTTTGCTGGTGCCATGATCCACACAGGGGACATGGTCAGATTGTCCTTTTGTGATTTGAACACCATCAGCCATTACATGTGTGACATCTTCCCCCTCCTCCAGCTCTCCTGCAGCAACACCTTTGCCAGTGAGCTGATAGAGTCCATTGTTGTAAGCACAGTGGTCATAATATCCAGCTTCATTATTTTCATTTCATATGCTCTAATCCTGTCCAGTGTCCTCCATGTCTCATCAGCTCAGGGTTGGTCCAAAGCCTTCAGCACCTGTGGCTCCCACATAGTGACTGTTGGTCTGTTCTATGGATCTGGGTTGTTCACACATCTCAAGACCTCTCCTGCTGGTTCTGTGGGCCAGGGGAAGTTCTTCTCAGTATTTTACACCAATATAGTACCCATGTTGAACCCTCTCATCTATAGTCTAAGGAACAAAGATGTCAAATGTGCTCTGAAAAAAACGCTGAAGAGAATTGCAAATTAAACAGAACTAATGTTACTGGGTTGTTGGGGTGTATGTATGGTGTGTGTGTGTGTGTGTGTGTGTGTGTGTGTGTGTGTGTTTGCTCCCATAATTTTCTTCAGAACAAGGTTTTTCCTTTAAACACTTATTTCTCTGTAAACATGTCAATTAAGCATGTGAACATTGTTAAATCTCATGGTTATTCTCAGCCCCATACTGAACTGAGCTTTATTCATAACAGTATGCTCCAGAGATTCAGCCCAATTCCTACTTCTTTTTTTAATTTAAATCCAATTAGCTAACATTTAGTGCATCATTAGTTTTTGATATAGTGTTCAGTGAGTGATTCATTAGTTGTGTAGAACACCCAATGTTCATCACATTATGTGCCCTTCTTTTTTTTTATTTATTTTTTTTCAGCATAACAGTATTCATTATTTTTGCACCACACCCAGTGCTCCATGCAATCCGTGCCCTCTATAATACCCACCACCTGGTACCCCAACCTCCCACCCCCTGCCCCTTCAAAACCCTCAGATTGTTTTTCAGAGTCCATAGTCTCTCACGGTTCACCTCCCCTTCCAATTTCCCTCAACTCCCTTCTCCTCTCTAACTCCCCATGTCCTCCATGCTATTTGTTATGCTCCACAAATAAGTGAAATCATATGATAATTGACTCTCTCTGTTTGACTTATTTCACTCAGCATAATCTCTTCCAGTCCCGTCCATGTTGCCTCAAAAGTTGGGTATTCATCCTTTCTGATGGAGGCATAATACTCCATAGTGTATATGGACCACATCTTCCTTATCCATTCGTCTGTTGAAGGGCATCTTGGTTCTTTCCACAGTTTGGCGACCGTGGCCATTGCTGCTATAAACAGTGGGGTACAGATGGCCCTTCTTTTCACTACATCTGTATCTTTGGGGTAAATACCCAGTAGTGCAATTGCAGGGTCATAGGGATCCCCATCACTCAGTTACCCCATCCCCCTACCCACCTCCCTTTCTGCAACACTCAGTTTGTTTCCTATAGTCAGGAGTCTCTCATGGTTTGTCTCCCTTTCTGATTTCTTCCCATTCAGTTTTCCCTCCCTTCCCCTATCATCCTCTGTACTACTCCTTATACTCCACATATGAGTTAAACCATATGATAATTGTCCTTCTCTGACTGGCATATTTCACTTAGCATAATACCCTCCAGTTCCATCATGTCGATGTAAATGGTAGGTATTTATCTTTTCTGATGACTGAGATATTCCATTGTATATATGACCCACATCTTCTTTATCCATTCATCTGTTGAAGGACATCTTGGCTTCTTCCACAGTTTGGCTATTGTGGACATTGCTGTTATGAACTTTGGGGTACATTTGGCCCTTCTTTTCACTACATCTATATCTTTGGGGTAAAAACCCAGTGGTGCAATTGTTGGGCTGTAGTGCAGCTCTATTTTTAACTACTTAACAGCCACATGCAGAAGAATGAAACTGAAACATTCTCTTAACATCATACACAATGGTATACTTATAATGGATAAAGACCTAATGTGAGACAAGAATCCATCAAAATCCAAGAGGAGAATGCAGGCAGTAACTTCTTTGACCTCAGCCGCAGCAACTTCTTGCAAGACATGTCTCTAAAGGCAAGGGAAATGAAAGCAAAATTGACCTATTGGGACTTCATCAAGATAAAAATTTCTGCACAGCAAAGAAACAGTCAACAAAACTAAAAGGCAACCTACAGAATGGGAGAAGATATTTGTAAATGACACGTTAGATGAAGGGCTAGTATCCAAGATCTATATGGAACTTATCAAACTCAACTCCCAATTCCTACTTCTTTTTAGACCAGCTCCTACTTTGCCTCTTTCCATGTACTTTTCATACATAAGCAAACATTATAGTGGAATGGTATCTGATAATGTAACCCTGCTTTGTTTTCCCTAAAAACAATTACATATGGCCCCTTCTGGTTTTCAGCATTTTTAAAATTTTTACTGTATAAGTTATAAATTTTCCAGAATTTCAGAGTTCTTTTAGTCCTGGCTTCTATACCAGATTTCCTAACCCACAGATGAGGTAGAGAAAGATAGATACCTTGGTGAACTTTGGTTTCCAATAATTTTTTATTCCTGTGGATGGCTGAGAATAAGTGAGACTCACCAACCTGCCAACCTTCAAACTCACCCATGGTGAAAATCACAGACATTTCTTGAGAAACACAGCTAGGTTTCTAGCATTAAGCAAATGCTCTGATATATTAGAAAGAAAATTGCTACTGTCCTGTCTTCTGATTGGCTTTTTTCTCCTAATATTTTCATAATTCTCAAAAAATACTTTGAGATCCTTAATGAATCAAACAAAATTCACAGCTTAGGTAGTGTCCTTGGCCACAAAATAAAGTGTCAGGTTCAACATGAGGCTTCTCTGCCCAGATATTCCCGTTTGCAAAGGTTGGAAGCCTTTCTTTTTCTATTCAAGGCATGCAAACAAAAATGAGCGGACCCTTGTCATGGAGGGTTTCATGCTTTCCATTTGTAACTTAGGCTTTAGAGGAGACAGAATTAACATTTATGGAGTTCTTAACAGGAGTTGTGTCCTTTCAAATGTTAATCATAATGCAAGTCCTAAGATTCTGCTTTAGAGATGGAAAAACTAAGATACAGATATTAGTCCTGCAATTAGTTCAAACCAGAGCCCAGATTTGTAATTAATTCATCTAAAAACAAGTCCTGTATTCTTTCCATGTTATCATTTGCCTCTCAGGGCAGAATTAAAGGCGTAAAAAGGAAATATAAGAGAAGAGAGATAAAAATCTGAAGAATTATTTTAGAATCTGCCTGAAAGTGAGGGTAGGAATGACACCCTTAGCTGAAAGTCTCTGTAAATAGAAGAATGAAAGGTTTTAACACCAGACTAGAGAAAGCTTATGCTTCTAGAAATATTTAATATGAATTTTTATAATTATATGGTGTAATACTGATGAGGCTGACTGAATCTCTGTGAAAACTTTCGGAAGTATTTAACATTTGGAAAAAGGAAAAAATGTAATCTTTAATAATACAAAATATCAAAAAATAGCACTTTACCAAACTTCTTGTTTTGTGTGAATACAGAGCTACAACACTATTTATTTTCCTTAATGATTCTCATGGGAACCAAAGAAAGGCACTCCCTTACATGCTGTATTAGGGACTGTGGTAAGCTCAACAAAGCCTCACTATCTGATATTTATGCTTTGTTGAAGGGATCTCAAGTATTAGCTTAAAAATATGGCATATGTTGATAAGAGTTAAGAACCAAGAGAAATGAACCTAATTAATTTAAATTAATTTAATCTGACTTCTGTTATAAAAGCATTGGATATAAGATATCTATACATTACATATGTAGATAAACCTACGTATTTCAGACTGTCATAATTTTGTTGAACTCCCTGTCTAATCAAAATTTTGTTGACATCTCTGTCTAATCAAATAGACTTTAACCACATAGTCTTTCTTCTTTCTCTTATGCATGGTTAGTCTAGAATCAGGCAAAATAAATACTTATGGAATTAAGTTTGTAAACTTGTTAGATAGAATATTTCTCCAAGCCAGATTAAAAGTTTATGTTAATAAAAACTACCATTTTTTCCATTAGAAAATTAGCTTTCTTTAAATGCATGACTATAACTCTTCAAGACTGAAAAAAGAGTCTGGTTCAATACAATAGAAAGAAATATAATTCTTTCTGTAGTAACACACATATCCTTCAAACTGGCTAATGTTCTAGGTAACCAGCACTCCCCATTTGTAAAATACCTTGTTTCTCCTGAGAACTCGTATTTCCTTTGAAACAAAAAAGAAACTTTGTGGTTTCTTTGAGGAAGAACATGCAATTTTACCTTCAGAAACTAAAATGAAATAGGGTTGGGTTGTACTATTTATTATATATGTGAAATTAAAAACCCATCTCCAAAATGTAACTTATGCCCATGTCAGTGGAAGTTACTAAAACCAAGTAAATAAATTAGCTGTGTATGCAAAGTGGCTGTGGAATTTTTATAACATGAGAATTCATCATGGTAGATAAAATTTTGTCTCAGGGTGGCCACAGAAACAGAGCACAGACATCTCTGTGATTTTGCATGGTCCTCAGCTTTGACTTGAACTATGATAAAAACTGATGGCATGCATATCGGTATCCTCCTTAGGACTGGCTGCTGCCTTGCCCTAAATCTTAGGCTCTAGAATGCTACGTATTAGATACCACACCAGGAAAGCAATGTCATTATTAGTTTTACCAATGAGTCCTCTTTCATGTAACACCAACCTCACTTGCTACAAGTTTGGTTTTTTGCCACTAAAGCTATTAGAAGTAAGTTATATACAAATTCTTCTTCTGTTAAAAACTATGGGGAAGACAGGATCAAAAGGACGTAGTTTACCTGGATTGTCTAGTTTAGGCTATATTCAAGCCACATTTTCAGGATATTTGGTGATAATATCATGATACTTTGGTGCATGGCTAAGTTCAACATAATATACTTTCACTTACTATGGACTCTGGAACCCACAACATTTCTTTAGGATTGAAAGGAGGACAGAAGAGAATTAATCCACAAGATAGCATTGTCTCTCAACTCTATACTCCTCTCTCTTCCATGTATCTCCAAGGTTAGAAACCTGCTGCCTTCATATTAGAAACACTCCTCCAGTCTTGATATAGTGATGAATAATTTGTCCCTTGTCCTGGGATCAAGACCCACATTAAGTCCTTGCTCAGTTGGAAGCCTGCTTCTTCCTCTCCCTCTGCCTTTCCCCACCACTCATGCTCACTCTCCCTCTGCCCTCAAGTAAGTAAATAAAATCTTTAAAAAAAAAAAGGAATGAGCTATAGATACATGCAACAACCTAGAAAAATTTCAAGAAAATTATACTGAGTGAAAAGCCAATCTCAAAATGTTACAGATTGTATTATTCCATTTATATAATATTAATTGAGTTAATTTTATTGATAGCAGATTAGGGGTTTTCAGAATTTGAAGATAGAAATTAAATTTAAGGAGAGAAGTGGATGTAATTGTAAAAGAACAACATGAGACGTCTTTGTGCTGAAACTCTTCTGTATCTTTAACTATGGGAGGTGAATGCACAAGTCTACACATGTGATGAAATTGTATAGAACTACACACACACACACACACACACACACACCAGTAAACATTAAACTGGGAAAATCTGAATAAAACCAGTGGATTAAGTCAATATCAATATCTCGGTTGTGATATTATACTATAATCTTAAAAAGTTACCAATGGGGAAAACTGAATAAAAGATACATGAGTTCTCTCTGCATTGTTTTTATAACTTCATGTGAATCTACAATTAAAATTAGAAGTTTCATTTTTTAAAAAGATGAAGAATATAGGCTTTTATCTCTGAAACAGAGAAGTTAAAACATTTCAAGAAATTTTTTTTAATTCAAACTCAGTAAATTTATTATTTATTTACATAATACATATAATATAATAAACCATATTTATTCTTATTACATTTCAAGTCATCTATACACTATAGCTTTAATAACTCAATGTGTTTGATATTGTTGCTTATTACACTTTCTGGAACCATATACTTTTAATGTTAGTTAATAATTTAATAATTGATGTATGTTTCAATTCTTAATTAAGAAATATGGTAAGCTATTCCTTTGTTCAATAATTCTTTTCTTTTTTTTTTTAATTTTTTATTTTTTATAAACATATATTTTTATCCCCAGGGATACAGGTCTGTGAATCACCAGGTTTACATACTTCACAGCACTCACCAAACCACATACCCTCCCCAATGTCCATAATCCCACCCCCTTCTCCCAAACCCCCTCCCCCAGCAACCCTCAGTTTCTTTTGTGAGATTAAGAGTCACTTATGGTTTGTCTCCCTCCCAATCCCATCTTGTTTCATTTATTCTTCTCCTACCCACTTAAGCCCCCATGTTGCATCACCACTTCCTCATATCAGGGAGATCATATGATAGTTGTCTTTGTCTGCTTGACTTATTTCGCTAAGCATGATACGCTCTAGTTCCATCCATGTTGTCGCAAATGGCAAGATTTCATTTCTTTTGATGGCTGCATAGTATTCCATTGTGTATATATACCACATCTTCTTGATCCATTCATCTGTTGATGGACATCTAGGTTCTTTCCATAGTTTGGCTATTGTGGACATTGCTGCTATAAACATTCGGGTGCATGTGCCCCTTAGGATCACTATGTTTGTATCGTTAGGGAAAATACCCAGTAGTGCAATTGCTGGGTCATAGGGCAGTTCTATTTTCAACATTTTGAGGAACCACCATGCTCTTTTCCAGAGTGGCTACACCAGCTTGCATTCCCACCAACAGTGTAGGAGGATTCCCCTTTCTACGCATCCTCGCCAGCATCTGTCATTTCCTGACTTGTTGATTTTAGCCATTCTGACTGGTGTGAGGTGATATCTCATTGTGGTTTTGATTTGTATTTCCTTGATGCCGAGTGATATGGAGCACTTTTTCATGTGTCTGTTGGCCATCTGGATGTCTTCTTTGCAGAAATGTCTGTTCATGTCCTCTGCCCATTTCTTGATTGGATTATTTGTTCTTTGGGTGTTGAGTTTGCTAAGTTCTGTATAGATTCTGGACACTAGTCCTTTATCTGATATGTCGTTTGCAAATATCTTCTCCCATTCTGTCAGTTGTCTTTGATTTTGTTGACTGATTCCTTTGCTGTGCAAAAGCTTTTGATCTTGATGAAATCCCAATAGTTCATTTTTGCCCTTGCTTCCCTTGCCTTTGGTGTAGTTCCTAGGAAGATGTTGCTGCGGCTGAGGTCGAAGAGGTTGCTGCCTGTGTTCTCCTCAAGGATTTTGATGTATTCCTTTCGCACATTGAGTCCTTCATCCATTTTGAGTCTATTTTTGTGTGTGGTTAAGGAACTGGTCCAATTTCATTTTTATGCATGTGGCTGTCCAATTTTCCCAGCACCATTTATTGAAGAGGCTGTCTTTTTTCCATTGGACATTCTTTCCTGCTTTGTCAAAGATTAGTTGACTGTAGAGTTGAGGGTCTATTTCTGGGCTGTCTATTCTGTTCCATTGATCTATGTGTCTGTTTTTGTGCCAGTACCATGCTGTCTTGATGATGACAGCTTTGTAATAGAGCTTGAAGTCCGGAATTGTGATGCCACCAACGTTGGCTTTCTTTTTCAATATCCCTTTGGCTATTCGAGGTCTTTTCTGGTTCCATATAAATTTTAGCATTATTTGTTCCATTTCTTTGAAAAAGATGGATGGTACTTTGATAGGAATTGCATTAAATGTGTAGATTGCTTTAGGTAGCATAGACATTTTCACAATATTTATTCTTCCAATCCAGGAGCATAGAACATTTTTCCATTTCTTTGTGTCTTTCTCAATTTCTTTCATGAGTACTTTATAGTTTTCTGAGTATAGATTCTGTGCCTCTTTGGTTAGGTTTATTCCTAGGTATCTTATGGTTTGGGGTGCAATTGTAAATGGGATTGACTCCTTAATTTCTCTTTGTTCTGTCTTGCTGTTGGTGTAGAGAAATGCAGCTGATTTCTGTGCATTGATTTTGTATCCTGACACTTTACTGAATTCCTGTATAAGTTCTAGCAGTTTTGGAGTGGAGTCTTCTGGGTTTTCCACATATCGTATCATATCATCTGCGAAGAGTGATAATTTGACTTCTTCTTTGCCGATTTGGATGCCTTTAATTTCCTTTTGTTGTCTGATTGCTGAGGCTAGGACCTCTAGTACTATGTTGAATAGCAGTGGTGATAATGGACATCCCTGCCGTGTTCCTGACCTTAGCGGCAAAGCTTTCAGTTTTTCTCCATTGAGAATGATATTTGTGGTGGTTTTTTCATAGATGGCTTTGATGATATTGAGGTATGTGCCCTCTATCCCTATACTTTGAAGAGTTTTGATCAGGAAGGGATGCTGTACTTTGTCAAATGCTTTTTCAGCACCTATTGAGAGTATCATATGGTTCTTGTTCTTTCTTTTATTGATGTGTTGTATCACATTGACTGATTTGCGGATGTTGAACCAACCTTGCAGCCCTGGAATAAATCCCACTTGGTCGTGGTGAATAATCCTTTTAATGTGCTGTTGAATCCTATTGGCTAGTATTTTGGTGAGTATTTTCGCATCTGTGTTCATCAAGGATATTGGTCTATAGCTCTCTTTTTTGATGGGATCCTTGTCTGGTTTTGGGATCAAGGTGATGCTGGCCTCATAAAATGAGTTTGGAAGTGTTCAGTGTGTCGTTTAAGGCCTTTATTTCCTTGTTGATCTTTTGCTTGGATGATCTGTCCATTTCAGTGAGGGGAGTGTTAAAGTCCCCTACTATTATTGTATTATTGTTGATGTGTTTCTTTGATTTTGTTATTAATTGGTTTATATAGTTGGCTGCTCCCACGTTGGGGGCATAGATATTTAAAATTGTTAAATCTTCTTGTTGGACAGACCCTTTGAGTATGATATAGTGTCCTTCCTCATCTCTTATTATAGTCTTTGGCTTAAAATCTAATAGATCTGATATAAGGATTGCCACTCCTGCTTTCTTCTGATGTCCATTAGCATGGTAAATTCTTTTCCACCTCCTCACTTTAAATCTGGAGGTGTCTTCGGGCTTAAAATGAGTTTCTTGGAGGCAACATATAGATGGGTTTTGTTTTTTTATCCATTCTGATACCCTGTGTCTTTTGATGGGGCATTTAGCCCATTAACATTCAGGGTAACTATTGAGAGATATGAATTTAGTGCCATTGTATTGCCTGTAAGGTGACTGTTACTGTATATGGTCTCTGTTCCTTTCTGATCTACCACTTGTAGGCTCTCTCTTTGCTTAGAGGACCCCTTTCAATATTTCCTGTAGAGCTGGTTTGGTGTTTGCAAATTCTTTCAGTTTTTGTTTGTCCTGGAAGCGCTTAATCTCTCCTTCCATTTTCAGTGATAGCCTAGCTGGATATAGTATTCTTGGCTGCATGTTTTTCTCGGTTAGTGCTCTGAAAATATCATGCCAGCTCTTTCTGGCCTGCCAGGTCTCTGTGGATAAGTCAGCTGCCAATCTAATATTTTTACCATAGTATGTTACAGACTTCTTTTCCCGGGCTGCTTTCAGGATTTTCTCTTTGTCACTGAGACTTGTAAATTTTACTATTAGGTGACGGGGTGTGGGCCTATTCTTATTCATTTTGAGGGGCGTTCTCTGAACCTCCTGAATTTTGATGCTCATTCCCTTTGCCATATTGGGGAAATTCTCCCCAATAATTCTCTCCAGTATACCTTCTGCTCCCCTCTCTCTTTCTTCTTCTTCTGGAATCCCAATTATTCTAATGTTGTTTCGTCTTATGGTGTCACTTATCTCTCGAATTCTCCCCTCGTGGTCCAGTTTGCTGTTTGTCCCTCTTTTGCTCAGCTTCTTTATTCTCTGTCATTTGGTCTTCTATATCACTAATTCTTTCTTCTGCCTCATTTATCCTAGCAGTGAGAGCCTCCATTTTTGATTGCACCTCATTAGTAGCTTTTTTGATTTCAACTTGGTTAGATTTCAGTTCTTTTATTTCTCCAGAAAGGGCTTTTATATCTCTCGAGAGGGTTTCTCTAATATCTTCCATGCCTTTTTCGAGCCCGGCTAGAACCTTGAGAATTGTCATTCTGAACTCTAGATCTGACATATTACCAGTGTCTGTATTGATTAGGTCCTTAGCCTTCGGTACTGCCTCTTGTTCTTTTTTTTGTGTTGAATTTTTCCGTCTTGTCATTTTGTCCAGATAAGAGTATATGAAGGAGCAAGTAAAATACTAAAAGGGTGGCAACAACCCCAGGAAAAAACGCTTTAACCAAATTAGAAGAGATCCCAAATCGTGAGGGGGGAGAAAGGGGATAAAAAGAGGTTCAAAAAGGAAGAAAGAAAAAAGAAAAGAAAAGAATTTTAAAAAAAGAAAACAAATAAGAAAATTATTAAAAAGAAAAATATATATATATTAGATAAACTAGTTAAAAAACGTTAAAAAAGAAAAAGGTAAAAGTTAAAAAAAAAAAATTTTACCAGAAGGCGAGAAGAAAAACAAAAAATGAAAAAGAAAAAAATTAAATTAACTGCAAGACTAAAAAAAATCACAGGGAAAAAGCCATGAGTTCCGTGCTTTGCTTTCTCCTCTGGAATTCTGCTGCTCTCCTTGGTATTGAAACCGCACTCCTTGGTAGGGGAACTTGGTCTTGGCTGGATTTCTTGTTGATCTTCTGGGGGAGGGGCCTGGTGTAGTGATTCTCAAGTGTCTTTGCCCCAGGCGGAATTGCACCAACCTTACCAGGGGCCGGGGTGAGTAATCCGCTGGGGTTTGCTTTCAGGAGCTTTTGTTCCCTGAGCGCTTTCCGTAGAGTTCCGGAGGACGGGAATACAAATGGCGGCCTCCTGGTCTCCGGCCCGGAGGAGCCGAGAGCCCAGGGCCCCACTCGTCAGTGAGCCCTCAGAGAACAGCGCCCAGTTACTCCCGTCTGCCTGACCTCCGGCCGCGCTCCAAGCTCACCGAGCCTGCGACCGTTTCAAGGTAACCCCGAGCTGCGAGCTCACTGTCGGCTCTGTCTCTGTAGCCGGCTTTCCCGTTCCAGTTCCAATACCCGCAAGCTCTGCGACACTCAGACACCCCCGATCCTTCTGTGACCCTGCGGGACCTGAGGCCACGCTGTCCCCGCGTGGGCTTCGCCCCGGTTTAGCCTCAGGAGCAATGTCCCTCAGCAGAACAGACTTTTAAAAGTCCTGATTTTGTGCTCCGTTGTTCCGCCGCTTGCCGGGAGCCGGCCCCTCCCCCCGGGGTCTATCATCCCGTCGCTTTGGATTCACTTCTCCACCGGTCCTACCTTTCAGAAAGTGGTTGTTTTTCTGTTTCCAGAATTGCTGTTCTTCTTCTCTTCGATCTGCCGATGGATTTTCAGGTGTTTTCAATCTTTTGATAACCTATCTAGCTGATCTCCGGCTAGCTGAAGTAGTCTCAGCCTGCTACTTCTCCGCCATCTTGACTCCTCCCCATTTCAAGAAATTTTTTAAAAATTTCTGGGTGGCTGGGTGGCTCAGTGCGTTAAGTCTCTGTCTTCGGCTCAGGTCATGATCTCAGGGTCCTAGGATCAGGTCATGATCTCAGGGCCCTGGGATTGAGTCCCATATTGGGCTCTCTGCTCATCACGGACTGCTTCCCCCACTCTCTCTGCCTGCCTCTTTGCCTACTTGTTATCTCTCTCTCTGTGTCAAATAAATAAAATCTTAATCTTAAGATATTACTCATTTAGGTTGATTTTATTATTATCTTTAATTTGAGGTGAACATTTTCAGTGCTATCAATGTTTTACATACTAGAACAGCTTTCTTAAACTTTGATGGATCCTTAATATATATGGTTAGGGAGCATCTTATGTTCATTCTGTTCCTATCAGAATGAATTTCCCCCACCTGAGCCACCCAACATAACAATAAATGGTGAGATGACCTTGTTTTGTGTCCATATTTATTTGTTGGGATGGATGCTCCACGAGAATGGGGACCATATCTGCAGAGTTCAGTGCTGTATCCCCAATGCCAAATGCAGAGCTCAGTACATCATAGATGCACATTTAAATGTTGCTTACATTGATATGTGAAAAAGAAAAAAAGCAATGGAAGTGGCCACCATCCAGAGCAGCAGATGTGTGTGGGAAGTGGAAAATGAGGGATGAAGGAAGTAGAATTCTATGTCAGGAGCTGGTAGCAGAGCCTCAGAGAATATGCCTGTACTCCCATGGACTGTTCTCCGAGCTCTGGTGAGAGGGGCAACAGACAAATGTGACAGAAACCCGGGGGCCTAAGCAGCTGTTCTTTTCCTCAGAGAAGAACAAAAAGAGCAATATATCATCTGATTAGGGGAGAGGGAGGCGGCAAGAGACTAGTGCGCAGAGATGTCTGGTTCCTGAGCACAGCAAGATCCTTCTGGAGACTCCCAAAAATTCTGGAGGAAATTTCACAAGAGTCAAATTCCTACATTAGTTAGTGCAAGTAGGAAGTGCAAGCAGTTGAAAATTATGTATTTTAATACATCATTAATAGTTTTTAAATCTTAGAATTAGAGGTCTTCTAGTGCAACTGTCCCTATCCATGGTGAAATAGATTTGAAAACCTTTCTGATAGTCATTCAGCTTCCTCCCAGATATTTCTAGCTGTGGTCACTTGAAGGAAAACCCAACTCCAGCACTTCAGATTATAGGTCTCAGGGATCTGACAAAAATATTTTCCCAGGACTCCATCAAATGAGCATCAATCACCTGGAAAGCCCACAAACTTTTAAAAATGTTACAAATAAGTAAAACAAAAATTTCTTTTAATTCACAAAATACTAATTTCCTGTAGGGAATAGGATTGTAATGAAAAAGTGCACAATACTCTTCTTATCCTCTAGAAATTAACAACAACAACAAAAAAGAAATGAATTAACTTTGGGGAGGGACAAATCTTCCAGACATGTTGTTTTGTTTGTTTGTTTGTTTGTGTTTGTGTTTTTGCTTTTTTTTTAATTTAACATATAATGTATTATTTGCCTCAGAGGTACAGATCTGTGAACATCAAGCTTACACATTTCATAGCACTCACCATAGCATATACCGTCCTCAATGTCCATAACCCAGCCACACTATCCCTACCACCCCACCCCCCAGCAACCCTCAGTTTTTCGTGAGATTAAGAGTCTCTTATGATTTATCTCCCCCTGATCCCATCTTGTTTCATTTTTTTCCCTCCCTACCCTCCATGACCACCCTGTCCTGCCTCTCAAATTCCTCATATCAGAGAGATCATATGATAATTGTCTTTCTCTGATTGATTTATTTTGCTCAGCACAATATCCTTTAATTCCATCCACATCATTGCAAATGGCAAGATTTCATCTCTTTTGATGGTTGCATAGTATTCCATTGTGTGACTATGTGTATGTATGTGTGTGTAAATATATATCTCCCATATCTTCTTTATCCATTCATCTGTTGATGGACATCTAGGCTCTTTCCATATTGTGGATATTCCTGCTGTAAACATTGGAGTGCACATGTCCCTTCGGGTCACTACATTTGTATCTTTAGGGTAAATACCCAGTAGTGCAATTGCTGGGTCATAGAGTAGCTCTATTTTCAACTTTTTGAGGAATCTCCATACTGTTTTCCAGAGTGGCTGCACCAGCTTGCATTCCTACCAACAGTGTAGGAGGGTTCCCCTTTCTCCACATCCTCGCCAAAATCTGTTGTCTCCTGACTTGTTAATTTTAGCCATTCTGACTGGTGTGAGGTGGTATCTCACTGTGGTTTTGATTTGTATTTCCCTGATGCCCAATGGTGTGGAGCACTTTTTCATGTTGGTCGTTTGGATGTCTTCTTTACTCTGTTCATGTCTTCTGCCCATTTCTTGATTGGGTTATTTGTTCTTTGTGTGTTGAGTTTGATAAACTCTTCATAGATTTTGAATATTAGCCCTTTATTTGATATGTCATTTGTGAATATCTTCTCCCATTCTGTCAGTTGTCTTTTGGTTTCATTGACTGTTTCCTTTGCTGTGCATAAGCTTTTGATCTTGATGAAGTTCCAATAGTTTATTTTTGCCCTTGCTTCCCTTGCCTTTGGTGATGTTTCTAGGAAAAAGTTGCTGCAGCTGAGGTTGAAGAGGTTGCTGCCTGTGTTTTCCCCAAGGATTTTGATGGATTCCTGTCTCACATTGAAGTCTTTGATCCGTTTTGAGTGTGTTTTTTGTTTGTGGTGTAAGGTAATTGTCCAGTTTCATTTTTCTGCATGTGGCTGTCCAATTTTCCCAACACCATTTGTTGAAGAGACTGTCCTTTTTCCATTGGACATTCTTTCCTGCTTTGTCAAAGATTAGTTGGCCATAGAGTTGAGGGTCCATTTCTGGGCTCTCTATTTTGTTCCATTGGTCTATGTGTCTGTTTTTGTGCCAGTACCATACTGTATTGATGATTACAGCTTTGTAATCGAGCTTGAAGTCTGGCATTGTGATGCCACCAACTTTGGTTTTCTTTTTCAACATTCCTCTGGCCATTTGGGGTCTTTTCTGGTTCCATATAAAGTTTAGGATTATTTGTTCCATTTCTTTGAAAAAACATTGATGATATTTTTATAGGGTTTGTGATAAATGTATAGTTTGCTTTAGTTAGCATAGATATTTTCACATTATTTGTTCTTCCAATCCATGATCATGGAACGTTTTTCCATTTCTTTGTGTCTTTCTCAGTTTCTTTCATGAGTACTTTATGGTTTTCTGAGTACAGATTCTTTGCCTCTTTGGTTAGGTTTATTCCTAGGTATCTTATGGTTTTGGGTGCAATTGTAAATGGGATCAACTCCTTAATTTCTCTTTCTTCTGTCTTGCTCTTGGCATATAGAAATGCAACTGATTTCTGTGCATTGATTTATATCCTGACACTTTCCTGAATTCCTGTATG